>NC_030442.2:10265000-10270000 GCF_001660625.3 Ictalurus punctatus
CAAGATCAAATCACCCATATAGTCTTGTTTCAAATTCAATTTTTTTTTATCATGCCTCAAATTGAATCGTGAATCATTTTGATAATTTGCAATAGTGTGTGGTATAATATCTAATGTAATGTATAACTTTCATGATGCAGTATTAAACAATGCATATGAGGTTATACAGGAATGCTTTGGGTTTCACTGGATAATCAGTGTTTTAGTCTTGGTGTGTGTTTGTATATTAAAAGGAGGCCTCCAGAATCATTTGCAGTTAAACCCACATCACATAGTCATGAGGTACTATGCACACTGCACTGCTAGGTCTCATGACAAGAAAAAACTAGAGAATAAGAGGTGCCTGGATTAACACTAGGATAGAGAGAGACAGAGAGGGTGGCTAGCAAAATATAGAGTTATGAAAACTGAGCTTTGGATCAAGAAAGATCTCAGTGCTCCTCACATTCAGTAGAGGAATATCCATTTTGGTTTAACAGATTTGTTAATACATTTTTCAGCATTTGTGTTGATGTGTGTTCATTCTCATACAGATATTAAACATACGCTAAGAAGAAATATAATGAGTCTGGGTAAGCATATATTGATCACCCTACTAAAACCAGATTAGGCCATGCTAGTAAGGCTGACCCCAGTCCCCAGATCAGACATTTCAGAAATCACTTAAGAAGATGAGAAACCTTGAACCTGAGACAGGTCAGAGATGTGTCAATTTTTTTCCACCCAGACAGGACTAACTGCAGTGCAAGAAGTGGAATTTGTCATTATAGCGGTAAGAAAAAACTATGTTTCTTGATTCTTGTCTCAGAGTTATCACTGGTTCATGTTTTAGTTGTATACCGCTACTTAATGAACAAACAGGAGACCAATCAGTCATTCTGTCAGTCACTCATTGAGGAAAATGCCTCTTGTAAATGCGTTCCATTTGGTAGTCTGGCAAAACAACTCAGAACAGCGAACCACTAGTATGAAAAGATTTAAAACAAAATAGCAAGTAGCAAGATCACCTATCTGAGCAAGGTTTAGTAGTCAACCAGCATGGATTTGCTTTTAACTAGTAGCAGACCTGCACCACCCAACATTTACCTGCTTGGAATTATCCCAGCTAATAATTATCGCTTAAAAGGTTCGATGTCAAGTTTTCTGGGTCTGAAACTGCCCTATCTTTCAGCAGTGGCTGAGTGATTTTTCACTGCTCTGCACTGGCACACCTTTAGCGCTCCCTCCATCTGTTGCCCTGGAAACGAGCAAAGAGCTTAGACTGTTGCTATGCCCTTCAGATGGGTTTAACTTGCTGGAGGCAACAGGGCTAATGGCTAATTAGTGCTAGTTACTGTACCCATATATTGAATACTAGATATGGTATTTAGCGGTCAATTCTAGCTCCTTTGTATTGATGTAATCATGAAGTTCACAGTTGCATTGCTCTTTCAATGTTAGTGGCAGATTAGCTTTTTGTGCATTAATCCACAGCACTGAGGTATTGTTAGCGCTTATAGTTTTGAATAAGGGCTTACGGCAGGACTTGTATGTAAGCTCTTTCTTAGGCTTTATTTGACACCACACATGCTTAAGTACTCCGATGTTCTCTGTCAGTCTGTTGCTTATTGGCCGAGTACACAGTGTAGTTTACTTGAGTGTATTTGCAGTATTCCATTTAAGGTTATGGGATGAATTCTTAGGCCATATTACAGAAAACTCCCAAATATGAAAGCTTATCTTTTAGGTAACCATGGCAATTTCAGTAAAGCACTCACTCTTACTAAGAGCTATTACAGAATAAAAGTAACTGTATAGTCCCAGATAGGAAGGAACTTCTGTTTTAAACTTCCATTTCTACAATTAGAAGTTCCATTAAAATGAAAAAATTATGTTTATAGAAGGCTTTTCTAATACCGTGACCACTGGGCAGACATTGCAAACAGAATTACAGTCTCAGAAGCACACACAAACAGACTTGAAGTGTTAACAGATTTTGGGCATTTGGGTATTCATGGTAGCAGATGTGGACTCTGAGGTATTCTAATGTACAGCATGGAGGTTGTGGTGGGAACTTATTTTGAGCTAGTAAGCATGTGCTATCTAACACAGACATGCACACACTGAAGTAATCATTTTTTTCAGTTAGAGTTTCATGTATATTTACTAAATTATATTTAGTTCTAACATTCGCAGAAGCCATCCTATCACTTTTTATCTATTTTTTAAATAAGAGAATTGTATAATATGGTTTATTCTATATGCCAGTACGTAGGGTGTGTTGTGTGTCGAGACAGTAGTTCTAAGGGCGGAGTCTCTACATTGTCAACAGGGAGCCCTTACTTTCGAGCAATATAATTGATGCCTGTGGACTTTGCACAAATTATAGGAAGGAACCTTGAGAGAAACCCCCCAATTCTACTTCTCCTTGACCCAACCCAACCTTGACCCACCCATGTACCTCTGGTTATATATGTTTTTTAAAGGTTCAACTTTTAATGGTGATCCCAGAGGAAACACACACAGACACAGAGAGCTGTGAAGCTGCTCTATTATGACATCAATTTGCATATTTTATGCTCATTTGATATTGCATATACACTTAAAGTTAGTGTACCTGTATTGATTTTTTTTTTTTACCAGGAAAATCCCAACGGAATTTTTTTTAGCATATACTTAACCATAAGTTTTAGTCTATAAAAGTGAATAATCTTGTATACCAGTAATGCTTTGTGGCTCCATTTCTGTCAGCCAGTACTTTTGACTTCAATGCATGTTTACTGATGCAAGTCATTCTTCAGTTGTTCTTGACAAACTGCGATGTATACTTATTGAAAAATGTCTTGAAATATCATTTGGAAGCTGTTAAACCTTGTACATGGTGTCCCAAAAGTCTCCATATATAGGGGACTATGTATGCATGTATTAGTGGATGTTTCTGGACATACACTTCTCAGTTGGTCTTCAACACTTCCAGTCTTTTTTAAATTTCTTAATAAGTTTGGCAGCATTGTCTTGTGTGATTTGCTTGCCATGTTAGCTGTAAGTCCATCGCAAGCTTGATACAGGTTCCCGATTCACCCATGAGAATAATTTCAATATGTTCTTCTTTTGTCAAAGGCGTTCTTAAAGGCTATCTGAATTTTTTTATTTACACCCTGATTTCTTCTGGTTTTGTGTATATCTCATACTAAATAGTTTTAGATTTTCAAACGAAATACAACAAAGGCAACATGAGTAAACACACAATACATTTTTTATTTTTATTTTTTTATTGAAAAAAAAAAATTATTCAATTCCCATCACCCATGGGGGGAAAAAAATGTTGCCCCACCTAAACTTAAAATCTGGTTGTGCCACCTTTAGCAGCAATAACTGCAACCAAATGCTTCCGATAACTGGAGATCAATCATTCACAGCACTTCCTTGCAGAACTGCTTTATTTCAGCCACATTGAATGGTTTTTGAACATGAACTGCCGGTTTATGGTCCTGCCACAGCATCTCAATTGGTTCAAGTCAGGACTTTGATTGGGCCACTCCAAAACTTTAATTTTGCTTTTTGTGAGTCATTCAGAGGTGGACTTACTCCTATGCTTTGGATCATTGTCTTTGCTGCCCTAAAGCAGCAAAGCATCCCCACACATCACACTTTCACCACCATGCTTAACTGTAGGTATGATGTTTTTTTTTGGTGGAATTATGTTTGGTTTATGCCAGATATAACTGGACTCCTGTGTTCTGAACAGTTCCATTTTTGACTCAATGATCCACAGAACATTCTCCCAAAAGGTTTGAGGATCACCAAGGTGTGTTTTGGCAAAATTTAGATGAGCCTTAATGTTCTTCTGGGTTAGCAGTGGTTTTCATCTCGCCACTCTTCTATGGGTGACATTTTTGCCCAGTGTCTTTCTGATAGTGGAGTCATGAACAGTGACCTTTATTGATGTAAGAGAGGCCTGTAGGTCCTTTGATGTTGTCCTTGGCTCTTTTGTGACTTGCTGGATGAGTGCTCTTGGAAGAATTCTGGAAGGTTGGCCACTTCTGGGAAGTGTCACACCTGTGCCGAGTTTTTCCATTTGTAGATAATGTCTCTTACTGTGGTCCTTTAGAGTCCCAGAGCCTTTGAAATAGCTTTGTAACCCTTTCCAGACTGATGTATTTCAATCACCTTCTTCCTCATCGTTTCTGGAATTTCTTTCAACTTTGTTGTAGTGTGCTACTGGGTAAGACCTTTAAACCAGCTTCATGCTTTTGAGAAGTTCTATTTAAGTGTTGATTTGATCGAACAGTATTTGCAGTAATCAGGCCTGGTTGTGTCTGTTCCAGCTGAACCCCATTATAAATGCAGTTCATTAGATTTGAGGAATTAGTAACTACAGGGGCAAATACATTTTTACATAGGCCCAGTTGATATTGGATAACATTTTTGCTTCAGTATATATAACATCATTATTTAAAACCTAGATTTTCTGTTTGTGTTTACTCAGGCTGCCTAATATATAAACTATCATATAAAGTATGAAAGCTTTTGGAAGACATTTTACTAAAAAGTGTTCATTTCCCACATGTATGGAGACTTGGGACACCCTGCATTTTTTAATATTACTGCTGAATATTATCAGTTACATCACTGTGTGCAGTTGTACCTGTGATTTGAGAAAAATGTATTATGTATATTAACACCAATGGAGTGATTTTAAATCTATCTGAGAGGCAAAGAGAAAATGTAGGAGAGAGAAAGAAGTGGACATTGAAAAGTGGGATACATATAGACACATATTAGGCTGTGCTATGGCATGTGTGAGTGTTCCCTTCTATGGTCGTTTTCTCCCTCGCCTTATTCCCCAGTCCTTGTGTTTCTCTTAGCAGTCCTGACTAAGACTCCTGAGAAAAATCAATAAGGGGTGAGCATGGTGGGAAAGCGTAACATAGGATGGCTGGAACAGATGGACATGGCTGCAAAGTGTGAAAACTGAACTACTTTACACATTGCTATGGACACAAAGCTGTGTTATTAAT
>NC_030442.2:10572500-10687500 GCF_001660625.3 Ictalurus punctatus
CTTTAAGTATTTTAACCCTTTCATGCATGAATTATGTAATCCTGATCAAGGATTTTTTTTCTCTGTGTGTTTTTACTCTTCTTCAGGCATAACAATAATTTACCTTCATTTTACTTTTACATACATTGTTCATAAAAGTTATTGAAGTGTACGCTCCAGTGGACCACATGCGTTCAAACGAAGAATTAGTGACCACTCTAGTGGCTGTTACACTATTGAAATCTTTGCAATAGCCAGAAAATTGCTTTGGAATAGCTGTCCACCATAGTGACCACTATGCATGAAAGGGTTAAGCATCATCCAGCTATTATTAGCTATCTGATTGCACTGTCCTTCTTTAACTCAACATTACAATTGAAGGCTTACAATTACGAAGGACTGTTTAAAATGTCTTCACATTTCCTCTGTTACAAATGGGCCTCATGTATCAAATTTTTACTAAAAGTTGTGTGTAAGTGTTTTCGTACGCCAACCCACAATTTTTTTTTACTAGATTTACACAAGTTTTGATGAAACGGATCTTCATACTTGCATGCATATGTTGAATAATTCCAATCAACCATAAATTATCCAAGACATTCACAGCATTTACATTTATACAAAACTCCATAAAAAGTAAAGCTCTCAGAGAGCTTAAAACCACAAAATGATGACTAAACAGTGCAGCTCAGCCGTTGCAGCATATCCGCTACCACAGACACACGCCAACATTTCCTCGTTTTTATAGGGTGCCATCTCTTCTGTCCCAGTTTAATGGCTTATCTTGTTTGTCTAATTTATGAATTTATTTTGGATTGCTTTCTTTCTAGTCATTAAGATGAAATGACTGAGTTTCTCAAAGGTTACACTAAATTTGCATGTGCAATTAAAAGAAACAATATTTATACTTGTCAGCATAACTCGTTGTCAGCTAATGGTGGCTGATGCAAGTGCAAGTTCTTTATTACCAAAAATGCAAATAAAATAAACAGAGTGGGAACAAGAATATTCCATGGCACAAAAGAAGAGGAAGGGTAGAATGATCCAAAACACACAACAGACTAAGCGCAGCAGAGGTAACAGACAACTAAATCCTGGTACAGAAACAGAGAAAACACAGAACTTAAATAGATATTTTAATTAGAGGAAGCACAAAACAGGTGTGAGTGATCAGGGAGTCATGTGACAGGGACAAGTTCATTGCTGTTACTGGCTGCAAAACCCTGCTTTTGTGAGGGTATGGAGGAAGACTTGAGAGACAGGAAGAATCTTAACTGAAATCTGCACTCACATTTATTCAGACCGCGCTTTTCAGCACACGTTCAAAAATATGTTTGTGTGTGTACGTCTTACCAGCTCTGAAAAGCAGACTCGCACAAAACGGCACACATAATTAAGCTCAGGCTAATAAGACATAGGTGAGAATCATCACACGTAAACCTGCCGGTTTAGCCTGCCTCCTCTCCGTAGACAGTTGATGCTAAACCAAGCCCCTGCTGCCACATCAATGTTGACATGACATTCGTATATAAATTTGCAGTAAGCCATATCAATTAAACAATTTGAAGCAGATCAGTTGAGGATTACATTAGTGATTCTCCTCATATGTCTATTTACCCAAACTCAGGAGCTCTTAAGTAAATGCTCCTGCAAGAGATTTACAAAGAAATTTATTCATAAATTCAGCTTGATAAATGATATACAATGTTACCAGAGATGTTTAATACAAGACCAAAAATGATATTGTTTTACACACACACACACACACACACGCACACACACACAAGAATATTAGCATGTTCACTTCCTTTCAAAATGAATGTAATACATTTTTGTAGCTCCACAGCCACACTCATAATTCTGTTGAGGGCACAGCTAGCATTTTTCTTTCGTTAGCCTGAGGCTGAGTTCTAAAACTATTTTTATCACACCACTGTCCACTTCTCCTTGTCATTTCACCTTAGGGGGAAACTACCATAACTATCCTAAGGACTATTCTGATTCCTTATCAGCTTAAGTGAAGTTTGTTAGTTGACCCCTTGGAGGGATCAAGTGAATATTACTAAAGAGTTCTGGAGCTGAAATTTCCCAAAAGGCATTGCAAAACATTTCATATACAGAAAAATGATGTCATTGGATCAACCTGCAAATAGACCAAGTGATATTACAGCTAAAACTTGTACACTGTTGTGACGAGGACAAGGGAGAAGCCAGGTTGTGAAAATGCACACCTGACACTAGTGTAGCAAACTTCAAAGTCAGTCAAGGAGGAGGCGGGTTATGGGCTGAACATAAACATAAAGTTTAATAATAAACTAAACTCAAACAGAACAGAAAACACACAAACGTAACACAAAGCGCACATGCATGTCTCTCTCTCTCTCTCTCTCTCTCTCTCTCTGGCTCTCATTGATTAAACAAATCATTAAACAATGAAGATAGTAGTTGATTCAGTTACTATAATGACTATTTTATTAGCTGTTAATATATGGAGCCTTGATAACTCAATCACATGAATTGAGAAAAAAAACAAACATGTTATTTACTCTAAGTTTACATTATTACCATCCAGTTGCATGTATAAGCTAGCTGGCTAACTAGGTAATGCTTGCTAGCTACACAACTTTCATTATTTGCCTCAGGATTCCAAGGTAAAAAGTAGAAAATGTTAAACTTTCCCATCAACTGACATTCAAGGACGTGGTGTACAATGCTCTATTAAGAACATAACTGCTGGGATTAAGCTAAGCTCAGAGCTAGCATTTAATATGTAGCAACTGTGTTGTGGACAAAAAAAAATCTAAGAGTGTCTCAAGAAAAAAAATTCTTGAAACATGTAGTAGAGGACAATGTATATTGTTTTTTAAAAATTTCAAACACTTATTGATCAGGAAGCTGGCAAAGACAGTTAAACCAAGCTGAATTTTTGTAGCCTGTAGCCAGCTCCAAAGAGGTGGTACAGCTCCAAATGAGCTAGCAAGTTGGCATGTGATAGAATGTCTCATTCTCATGATGGTTGTATGAGCTACCTTTCCCAAGGTTAACCCTAATTGGAGCTAGTCCCGCACAGTTAGAGCTGGCTGTGGGCTGCAGAGATACATATTTGGGTTTTTTTCTGTAAGAAATCCATTTTGCTGTTTGAACAAAATGAACTAATACAAGTACAAGTCGTTGTGAAGATTATTTGCTGTGGAGGCTGTCTCACAATTTCTGAGCTGCTCATAATTAGAGCATGAAGGTGAGAAAAGACCAGATGCATAGCTTTTGCAGTTTCTTGCTGGCACTTATGTGTCAAGATGTGTGGGTGCCATATATTTAATTTTGATCATACACAGTGACACACACAGTGACCTGATATGCCCCTGACTTTCTACAGACACGTCGAATGTCCCAGGAAGTGCCATTTTTGGGAATCTGGGAACAACTTTATTATCAGAACCAGGTTGCGCAACCTTAGACCATAACTGTGACAGTGTACACCAGCTATACAGTGCTGTGAAAATGTATTTGCTGACTTTTTCTGTTTTTGTGAATATCTTATACCAAATTGTTTCAGAAATTTAAACAAAATCTAAGATAAAAACAAAGGCAAGATGAGTAAACACAAAAATACTGTTTTTAAATGATAATGTTATTTATTGAAGCAAAAAAATGAAAGGTTTTGGAGTGGTCTAGCCAAACTTGTGACTTGAACCAATGGAGATGCTGTGGCAGGACCTTAAACGGGCAGTTCATGCTCGAAAACCCCCCACCGTAGCTGAACTAAAGCATTTCTGCAAAGAAGAGTGGGCCAAAATTGCACCACAGCACTGTGAAAGACTGATCTCCAGTTATTGGTGTTTTGTTGCAGTTATTGCTGCTAAAGGTGACACAACCAGATTTTAAGTTTAAGGGGTTCAACTTATTTTGCATCAGTAAAATAAATAAATAAATAAATAAAAACTGCATTGTGTGTTTTCTCAGGTTTCCTTTATGTTGTATTTTGTTTGAAGATCTAAAACCATTTAGTATGAGAAACACAAAAACAGAAGAAATCAGGATGGGGCAAATACTTTTCACAGCACTGTACGTATTTTTGAGCAGCTACAAATGGGTAACACAATTGTTGGATTTGTACAATTAGCTTATTAATTTATGATATACAGTATATTACTGCAATATCTAGAGCAGGGGTCTGTGACCTTTACTATCAAAGCAGCCTTTTTTGGCCCTTCTCCCACCAAATAAAATTCATCTGGAGTATATAGTTATACTATATATAAAAGAACTATAGTTTGTTGCATTTATTAAATTATAGGACAACAAAAAGAAAACAGCTGACATTTTATTGCTGTTTTGAACTGTTATAACAAAGGAAAACCCCAAACTCTTATGAAGAGGAGGAAAAAAACACTGGCATGTGTTGGCCTACTTTGAAATAAAACACAGAACTATGCAGGCCTATTTGAGTCCTTTCCGTATTTGTGGAAAATTAATCAAATAAAAAGTTTTGTTTTGATTAATGAACTTTATTATGAACGAGAACAGAATAATCATCCTCTTCTGTTTTTTCCTCAACCACGCGCAACAGGCAATTGTCAAGCTTGAACATAAAACACAACTACATCAGCACAGGGTTTTTTGCAATATAATAGACCATTAAATGATAGTGTTCTCACCTGTTTAATGTGATTTCTGTTTCTGAACATCACTGTAGAGCTTCTCTATATCAGGGCTGTAAGACATGGCTTTAATCGTCACACAGGACGGCAGGCTGTCATCTGTCATCATACTTTAGAAAACCTGTTCATATAAGTATGTGGATCCAAAGATGGAGATGTGTCGGGAATGGCATTCCATGTTTGATTTAGTTTGTTTTGTTTTTTAATTGTACAATTTTACAGTACAGCCATACTCAGTAATAATACTTACATTGCCAAGATATCATTACATGCAAATAGAGTCCCACACCGAAGAGTCTTTAAACCAGGTTTCATTAGTTTTTAGTCTTCTTAATTCTTTTTGAATGTCTTTAAATATATCATCACTGGATATGAAGATTTGGTTTAAAGTCATTGTAGCTCTTGTTTTGTAGAGCTTAGATTTAGTTAAACATATTACGAACCAGATGAAGTCATGCTGGGTTTTATTATGATTTTCTTTAAAACATACCATAAAAAATTCAGTTCATATTTATTTCTATATTAAGACCAATATTTATTCATTTCTCCATTGTTTCTTTAGAGCAGTAACACTCTAGAAGGAAATGTTCGAGTGTTTCCTCTTCATCATAGTTGGGCATCGGGCATTTACTAGTTTTTATGAAGCAGCTCCATTTAACTACTGCTCTTACTGGAAGCCTTCTTATGGCAACTAACCATGCTGTATCTCTCAGATGTTCAAATAGAATTTTATTCTGTAGATTTTTAAGACCTTCTGTGTTTTGATCTTTCTCCAAATTTCTAAAAGTCATAGGGTTTCCATAAACTCGATCAACAGTTAAAAAATATATATATATATTTTTGCTTGAGTCTTCCACTCAATCGATGTTTAAATCTTTATATTGATTTGTGAAATCGGAAAACATTACTTATAATACGGTATAGATTTTTCTTGAGGATCCTTTTTTGATTTCCAATTGGAGATGTTCCCTATCCATTCAGTCTGCCTGGCGATACCACTCGCAATGATTTTACACGCTGCAGTTTTAGTTTTTAGGGATATATTGTTAGCTCCAAGGCCTCCTAGTTCCCTTCTTTTGAAAAGCAGCTCGTGTTTTGTGAGCTCTTACAACACATTTCAACACATTTTTAAATATTTTCAGTTGGGGGAAAGACACCTGATTGAAATGATATTATCAACAATATAAACGCTTTAATAATTTTTATTCTAGTTTTATAACCTAAATTGCATGATCAGTTTCATCTCATGTTATCTATTCTTTTTTGACCGATAATGATCGACACAACCATTATTGTCTATATATATATTCCTAAAACCTTCAACTGCTGGAAATGAGTTTTTTTGTTTTTTGGGGTAGGTTTTCAATATAACTCCATTTGTTCTCCTGAGCGAGAATGGCCTTCTGACGAGCAACGTCTTTGAGATCAGCTGTCAGGCTTTTAAACGTGGACACCCATAAGTGTTTATCAGCTATGTGAGCCAGTTCAATTTCAAGATCGTGTTGACTTACTCCTGCGAATGCAGCAGCAGTTCCAAAACCAAAAAGCTTGGTATTTTTCAGCAATTGCTGTGTGCTTGTTCTGGAAATGTCTTTCAACATTACATTTTGTGTTGTTTGTTAATTTCTCTCCACATATCAAGCAAACAGGTTAGCCAGCATCATTACAGTGAAAGCAAATGTATCTGTCCACGCAGAATTAAACTCTCAATGTTCTTCAGAGACTTTTCTTTTTTTGATGTATACATGGTTAGACTACTGGGGGTCGGAAACACAAGATTAGCCACAATGCAGGGTGTAACACGCATTTTTGTTGACAAAATATTAAAACACTTTTTATTTTATTTCATTGTCACAGTATCACCTTGATCTCTAAAATAACAGGTGTTCCCTTTGAAAGAAAAAAGAAAAATTGATGTTATTTATTTCTATAGTGTTTTTTTTTCAAAGCTACAGGGAGCCACTGCTGAGGAGCTGAAGAGCCGCATAGAGCTCAAGAGCTGCAGGTTGCCGACCCCCGATTTAGAGTGACAAAGCACTAACTAAAATATGTACTTATTTTTCCCTTTACAAAATCCTGAACAGCTATCCTTGTTTTCATTGCAAAAAAATGTTTTATATAATGCACAGTATTTGTGCACTTTTCTGGAATTGATATAATCTGGTGTCACTTACAGTTCAGTAATGCTTTATTATATCTATTACCAGTCCGTACAGGATTTCTCTGAGTTTTTTGTAAATGTGCAGTCAAAAAGCATGATATTGCTGTGGCTTTTTTAAAAAATTTGCAATGTGACTTGCGGTGTTTTTTGTGCTTTTTGCGGAAAACTGCTTGAATTGGCGAAATTGTAATTGCACTAAATTATTTTTAAATGAGACCTTTAAGCTGTACTCATGTTTGACTTGCATGAATCGAAGAGGGCTTTGGCTGAATACGCTTTGTGATGATGTCTTGGCCCAAATCTGCAGAAATTTTGCAGTAATTTTTAAAAATTGCACGCTCCTTGAATACCACAGCATTTGCATGATTTTGAATTAATTTCTACAATTGCAAAATCCTGGAGGGACTGACAACTTTAATGTCACCAACACCATCAACAACACCATCATCAACATCACCATATTCCATCTTACTCTTTGATAGAAGACACATGGAAGAAAGCAGACTATGTAAATAATATTTAGGCTGGAGATTACTCTGGCTATTGAGTGTGACCCTGGAGTATTCTGTAAGTGTCCCATTTCCCTGCTCACGTCACCCTCTTCCAGCAGACCCTACTCATTCCCGAAGATCTCGAGAACTCTGACTAATGCAGTCAGTGCCATGTGCTCAGCCACACAAAAAGCATAACCAATTTTGTCAGCTATGAGTGTCTATTGAATGCTCAGTACGTGTTGTTTTTCCACAGGTGCACTAGTTATTTGACAAGCCAGTCTTTACATGACAATCCAAAAGGTAATTCTAGACATTTTTGACATGCTATTCTCAGAATCAGTTGGTTTTTCAGTTGTCTGTGTTAAACATTAGACCATAGAGGATGTATGGTGGATATTAGATTGACACAGCTACTACTACACTAAATGCAAATCAGTACAATCAGGTGGAGATGATCCTCCACTGTGGAGTCAGAAATCTCAGCGCTCTCAATCATGCATTGACAACTCTTGAAATAAATATATTTTCCAGCATCAACACACCAAATACACTGAATGATGATTCCTGGTGATAAGAAACTACACAAGGAAAATAATTAGTATTTTGGCATTCTGCATGTTCACTGTAATGAAAATGTACATTTACATACAGTATCTCACAAAAGTGAGTACACCCCTCACATATTTGCAAATATTTGATTATATTTTTTTAATGTGGCAACACTGAAGAAATGTAAATAACATGTAAAGTAGTGAGTGTACAGCTTGTATAACAGTGTAAATTTGCTGTCCCCTCAAAATAACTCAACACAAAGCCATTAATGTCTAAACTGCTGGCAACAAAAGTGAGTACACCCCTAAGTGAAAATGTCCAAATTGGGCCCAATTAGCCATTTTCCCTCCCTGGTGTCATGTGGCTTGTTAGTGTTACAAGGACTCAGGTGTGAATGGGGAACAGGTGTGTTAAATTTGGTGTCATGCTCTCACACTCCCTCATACTGGTCACTGGAAGTTCAACATGGCACCTCATGGCAAAGAACTCTCTGAGGATCTGAAAAAAAGAATTGTTGCTCTACATAAAGATGGCCTAGGCTGTAAGAAGATTGCCAAGACCCTGACACTGAGCTGCAGCACGGTGGCCAAGACCATACAGCATTTTAACAGGACAGGTTCCACTCAGAACAGGCCTTGCCATGGTCGACCAAAGAAGTTGATTGCATGTGCTCAGCGTCATATCCAGAGGTTGCCTTTGGGAAATAGACGTATGAATGCTGCCAGCATTGCTGCAGAGGTTGAAGGGGTGGGGGGTCAGCCTGTCAGTGCTCAGACCATACACCGCACACTGCATCAAATTGGTCTGCATGGTTGTCGTCCCAGAAGGAGGCCTCATCTAAAGATGAAAAAAAATATTGACACTTTGGGCCCAATTTGGACATTTTCACTTTGGCTTGTACTCACTTTTGTTGCCAGCGGTTTAGACATTAATGGCTGTGTCTTGAGTTATTTTGAGGGGACAGCAAATTTACACTGTTATATAAGCTGTACACTCACTACTGTACATTGTAGCAAAGTGTCATTTCTTCAGTGTTGTCACATTAAAAGATATAATCAAATATTTACAAAAATGTGAGGGGTGTACTCACTTTTGTGAGATACTGTACACACATTTCTACGTAAAAGCGCAAAATAGAGGGTGTGGTCAGTGTCAGTACCGTAGATTAATTTAGCACCTACAGTGAAATTTATTAACTGAAAAGTCACTTCTAAAAATGCAAATGCACTGAAAAAATACGAAAGAAGAGCAGTTATTAAATTTGTAGAATTCAATTTCTGCCATTTTTTAAAAGATGAAATCAAACCATTTTTTATTAAGAGTTGCTGATATTACAGTAGGCACACCCTTTGAACTTTTTCACATTTTGTAGTGATACAACCTGGGAACTAAAATGTATGTAACTGTGATTATATATCAAAATAGCCCATAACATTGAATTGGAAGGAAAAACCAATATAGTTTGTAAAACCGTAGCAACCATCAGAAAACCTGAGAGGGGATGAGTACTTAGCCAAGGTATGTTAAGGATGTCAAAATAATGATGAGTTTTTAAAATGCATTCCAAGCAACTGATTGCAAAATTGATCACATTTCATATCCAAATAAGCACTTTTATTTGGAATCTGTGTAAATCAGAGATAGTCCTTAACCGTTTGTAAAAATTTCCACTCAAAGAATAAATTGTCTACAGCCTACATTGCTTTTCTTAAAGGGGACCTATTATGCAAAATTCACGTTTAAATGGTGTTTAAACATAAATCTGTGTCGGCAGAGTGTGTACACAACCACCCTACAATAGTAAAAATCTACCCACTCCTTTTTTATATTACCTATAAATAGGTAATATAAAAGTTGTCTCAAAATGAGACGTTTTCATTTTTGACCTAACATGATGTCGTTGGAACAAGCCCTGCCCAGGGACTCTGCCGTATTAGCATAGCTCCTCCCCTGAGAGAGCTACACACAGTCCGCCATGTTTTCTGTGGTGGAGCAGCTACAGTGATAAGAATAATGTCTCAGCTTTGTAAGTGTTCTGTTGCTGGCTGTAAGAATGAACATAGTCTTCATGTATGTATGAATGAGCCTTCATGTACTCCCGGCATCAGAGCCACTGAAGACGCAGTGAGGAAATGTGCCTCAGAAATACATTAAATCATTTTACACCAGACTGCTTTGTGAATGAGGGTCAATACAAAGCAGGATTTGCTAAAACCCTGATTCTCAAGCATAGATCAGTACCAACTGTTCGTGATCCAGCTTCATATCCAAAAACGCAAGTATCACACTTTATATTTCCTGAATATTTGCAAATCACCTTTCCGAATGAGATTGTTAACAGATTCCATGGCTAATGCGGCTAAAGCTACCACAGCCTCTGTATTCATGGACACCAGAGCTATGTTGTAATTTTTATTTTTGACCCGAAAACACCTTTGTTATGCACAATACAGTAAGGTGATTGTCTTTTTGTAAACTGTGTACATTTGTGTGAATCATTTTACACCACACTGCTTTGTGAACAAGGTTGTTAGCAGGTTCCCATGGCTAATGTAGTATCCAAAGCACGAGCTGTTCTTTTCCTGGAAAGGGGGCAGGGAGCAGCAGCTCATTTCCATTTAAAGAGAGACACGAAAACAGTGTGTTTTTCTGGGGACACCTGTGACTTATATTACATCTTAAAATAGCTCTCCTTGAAATCATGGAACTTGTTTTGAAATTATTTGGAGACAGTTAGTCTGTTACGAAAAAGCTGATCTGTCTGTCTTTTGTCCTACAAATAGACCATTACCAACCAAATACAACATTTCTCTGCAGACAATCATCATTCTGACATTTCTTAAAATTGTCTCCTAACTTTCAAAGCAACTCCAAGAAATCAGATGAGTCACCCTCAGAAAAAGAGTCTCCTGACAAAAAAAAACAAAACAAAAAAAAACCCCCTGAAAAACAGACTGTTAGATGAGAGTCCGGCTTTTACTGAACATTGTGATTGTTCTGACATTAATTAGTCACACTCAAGTATTCACGTTAATTTAGTCCCTGGGCTTCAGTTAAATCATCTGGCGTTTTGCATAGGCTAAATGTCACATCTGTAAATGCTTATTACCAAGTAGTTTAAGTGCGTAAGATGTGCTTAGGTTTGGAGGAAAAATTATTTACTGCAAATATATAATGATGCTAGTGAGAGCCTTCAGCATTTCAAAAGATTTGCATCTGTCTGTGTATGTGTGCATATGTGGATTTGTTTAGTTCAGGAAAAATATAGGCATTACAGTTTTGGCCTTGATCATGTCTTTGTGATTTGTGTTTTGTGTATTTTGGGTACTGTTGTGTTCTGTGTATTGTTACGGATTCGACAGCACTGAGCTGTCTGAGATGTGAAAATCAGAATTAATCTTAGATCAGGAGACAGCGCCCTTCCCCCTGGTCCATTTCTCACATATGGCAAAAGCACTGCAAAAAATGATAACTTGGCAAAGAAAATGATATTGAATATAGGCAAAAGCAACTAACATTTCTCAGTGTAAGATTATTGAGCCTATTCTAGATAGTTTTATTTTTCTACTCATTTCAAGTATCACATTTTCTTGTTATATTGGAAGATACTTTTGCTTTTCAAGTGTTAACTTTATATAATAATCTCATAATGATAAATATTAGATAACATTTCCTTTATTCAATATATCTTCACTTGCTAATATATATATATATATATATATATATATATATATATATATATATATATATATATATATATATATATATATATATATATATATATATATATATATATATATATATTACAGTCCTAATCTTTTTTTTTAATATATGTATTGAAGATCTGTCTGGCATATGAAGCACTGGGCTAATAATGTATCTTCTTTTATTCACTTTGACTACATGAGTCAGAATAAGACATGCTTTTTTTACACAGCAATTTTTTTCCCCCTCTTTTTCCCCCCACTTGTCTGTATTCCCATTGCATCCTTTTTTGTTCATCTTATTTCTAGTCGCTGCCTTTCCACCACTGAACTCTGGTCTCTTAATTAGCCCAGCTGCTGAAGAAGTTTGCTTTATTTTCTTAATCTCTTCTTTTTTCTATTAAATCTATATCATCTGTGACAAGTCTTTCTTTGTCCAGACCTTAATTCTTTATCTCTTCTTGACAGTTTATAGTTTCCTTGCAGCCTTTGTTCACCTTGTTCACTTTACTTTTAAGCTCATCTTTCTTCTGTTTACTTTTCCACTGAACTTGTGCTTCACAAATAAAAGGTAGTAATGCCAAGTAGAGACTGATCTGGTACATATTGTCATGGTGTAATTTCCCAATTTGATGCCTCATTCTCTGTACACGTGTGGTCTTGTCTCTATCCCAAAATTTCAGGAAGATTAAAACTTGTCGACTTGTTCAGCTATTAAAAGTACAAAGAATAAAGGAGAAAATGTCGTATTTTTTTTATATCAGAAAGTGCTTCATGCCTTTAAAAAGACAGATTGATCTAGAGCCACTTCTGAAATGCTAATGAAATTAAACTGTATCAATTTGTATCCTCTTCTGAGAATTCGTGAACACCATGATGTCCGTGGTCTATTCACTACACAAATATGAGTCTTATTCTTTGAAATGTGTTTTCAGAGCACAAAGTAAATCGATAATTTTAACACACTCCCTTTCAACTAGCCGGCAATAGAAATATTAGTCTAAACAATATGGGATACAAAAAAAGCCTGAAACAGTGTGTTGATATCCGGGACCATTTCACCTTTTTCCTGAAACCACACACACGTTATATACAGTGGTGCTTGAAAGTTTGTGAACCCTTTAGAATTTTCAATGTATCTACATAAATATGACCTAAAACATCATCAGATTTTCACACAAGTCCTAAAAGTAGATAAAGAGAACCCAATTAAAGAAATGAGACAAAAAATATTAAACGTGGTCATTTATTTATTGAGGAAAATGATTACATATGTGTGAATGGCAAAAGTATGTGAACCTTTGCTTTCAGTATCTGATGTGACCCCCTTGTGCAGCAATAAATGCAGCGAAATGTTTCTGGACCGGTAACTGTTGATCAGTCCTGCACATCAGCTTGGAGGAATTTCAGCCCAGTCCTCAGTACAGAACAGCTTCACCTATGGGATGTTGGTGGGTTTCCTCACATGAATTGATTGCTTTAGGTCCTTCCATAACATTTTTATTGAATTATGGTCAGGACTTTGACTCGGCCATTCCAAAACATTAACTTTATTCTTCTTCGTTTGGTAGAATGACTTGTGTGCTTAGGGTCATTGTCTTGCTGCATGCCCCACTTTCTCTTGAGATTCAGTTCATGGACAGATGTGCAGACATTATCCTTTAGGATTTGCTGATATAATTCAGAATTCATTGTTCCATAAATTATTGCAAGCCATCCAGGCCCCGATGAAGCAAAACAGGCCCAAACTATGAGACTACCACCACCACCAAATTTCACAGATGGGATAATGTTTTTATGCTGGAATGCAGCGTTTGCCTATCTCCAAACATAGCCCTTCTCATTCAAACCAAAAATTCTATTTTGGTCTTATCCGTCCACAAAATATTTTATAATAGCCTTCTGGCTTGTCCACATGATCTTTAGCAAACTGCAGAAGGAAAGCAATGTTCTTTTTGGAGAGCGGTGTCTTTCTCCTTGCAACTCTGCCATGCACACCATTGTTGTTCAGTGTTCTCCTGATGGTGGACTCATGAACATTAATATTAGCCAATGTGAGAGAGGCTTTTAGTTGCTTATAAATTACTCTGGGTTCCTTTGTGACCTTGCAGACTATTACACATCTTGCTCTTGGAGTGGTCTTTATTGGTCGACCAATGGGAGGGGAACAGTGGTCTTGAGTTTCCTCCATTTGTACACGATCTGTCTGACTGTGGATTGGTGGACTCCAAACACTTTAATGATGGTTTTGTAAACTTTTTCCAGCCTCTTGAGCATCAACAACTCTTTTTTCTGTTCTTTAAATAAAACAGGGCACTCACTCACACCTTAATATCATCCCATTGATTGAAAACACCTGACTCTAATTTCACCTTCAAATTAACTGCTATTCCTAAAGTTTCACATATTTTGCCACTTACAGATATGTAATATTGGAAAGGGTTTACAAATCTTCGAGTACCACTATATACAGTATCTCACAAAAGTGAGTACACCCCTCACATTTTTGGAAATATTTGATTATATTTTTTTAATGTGACAACACTGAAGAAATGACACTTTGCTACAATGTAAAGTAGTGAGTGTACAGCTTGTGTAACAGTGTAAATTTGCTGTCCCTTCAAAATAACTCAACACAAAGCCATTAATGTCTAAACCGCTGGCAACAAAAGAGAGTACACCCCTAAGTGAAAATGTCCAAATTGGGCCCAATTAGCCATTTTCCCTCCAAGGTTTCATGTGACTTGTTAGTCTTACAAGGTCTCAGGTGTGAATGGGGAGCAGGTGTGTTAAATTTGGTGTCATCGCTCTCACACTCCCTCATACTGGTCACTGGAAGTTCAACATGGCACCTCATGGCAAAGAACTCTCTGAGAATCTGAAAAAAAGAATTGTTGCTCTACATAAAGATGGCCTAGGCTATAAGAAGATTGCCAAGACCCTGACACTGAGCTGCAGCATGGTGGCCAAGACCATACAGCGGTTTAACAGGACAGGTTCCACTCAGAACAGGGTTCGCCATGGTCGACCAAAGAAGTTGAGTACACGTGTTCAGCATCATATCCAGAGGTTGTCTTTGGGAAATAGACGTATGAGTGCTGCCAGCATTGCTGCAGAGGTTGAAGGGGTGGGGGGTCCGACTGTCAGTGCTCCGACCGTACGCCGCACACTGCATCAAATTGGTCTGCATGGCTGTCGTCCCAGAAGGAAGCCTCTTCTAAAGATGATGCACAAGAAAGCCTGAAGACAAGCAGACTAAGGACATGGATTATTGGGACCATGTCCTGTGATCTGATGAGACCAAGATAAATTTATTTGGTTCAGATGGTATCAAGCGTGTGTGGCAGCAACCAGGTGAGGAGTACAGAAACAAGTGTGTCTTGACTACAGTCAAGCATGGAGATGGGAGTGTCATGGTCTGGGGCTGCATGAGTGCTGCCAACAATGGGGAGCTACAGTTCATTGAGGGAACCCTGAATGCCAACATGTACTGAGGCATACTGAAGCAGAGCATGATCCCCTCCCTTTGGAGACTGGGCCACAGGGCAGTATTCCAGCATGATAATCTTGCTAAAGAAGCTGAGGGTGAAGGTGATAACTGGCCAAGCATGTCTCCAGACCTAAACCCTATTGAGCATCTGTGGGGCATCCTCAAATGGAAGGTGGAGGAGCACAAGGTCTCTAAAATCCACCAGCTCCGTGATGTCGTCATGGAGGAGTGGAAGAGGACTCCAGTGGCAACCTGTGAAGCTCTGGTGAACTCCATTCCCAAGAGGATTAAGACTGTGATGGAAAATAATGGTGGCCACAAAAAATATTGACACTTTGGGCCCAATTTGGACATTTTCACTTAGGGGCGTACTCACTTTTGTTGCCAGCGGTTTAGACATTAATGGCTGTGTGTTGAGTTATTTTGAGGGGACAGCAAATTTACACTGTTACACAAGCTGTACACTCACTACTTTACATTGTAGCAAAGTGTCATTTCTTCAGTGTTGTCACATGAAAAGATATAATCAAATATTTACAAAAATGTGAGGGGTGTACTCACTTTTGTGAGATACCGTATATGTCTTAAGTGATACTGTTAATTACGTGATTGTGAAAACACTGAGGAGACCAGTGTAGCACTTCTGTCTCTTTCTCTTTTGCCATAACATATGATTTATAGTCATTTTCATCATCATCAAATCATTCCATGATCCTTGTGTCCTGTGTATGGAATTTTGTCATACTAGAAGACATCTCCCATCTGAATAGAAATGTTTCATCATAGGATAAAGGTGATCAGTCTTTGGAACTATATTGATTTGCAGTCTTCCCTCTAAGGGGACAAGTGGAGCCAAACCATGGCAGCAAAATGAATGCCCCTACATCATAACACAGCCATTGGATTTTGCTTTAATTTGTCACCTGGTCGTATTTCTGTTTGAAGCTAAAATACAAATGGAAGAACAGCATTAACTTTATTGTGTTCTTTGTTTACTAGCCAAGTTAAAAAAAACTATGATGTATAATAGATTCCAGACAGCTTTGCATATGCTAGCTGCTTCCTGTGGTTAACTCTAGCTTTGTGCTAGCACTGGGACTTACCTTCATGCTTGTCAACTTAACTTATATACAATTCTTTCTTTTCTTTCCTTTTTTCTTGCTTGAAGAAAGAAAGGCTCATACCTTCACAATGCCTTTAACATCCTGTAGTGACATTTGAGGGACGTCTTGCAAACACTGTTGACAAACTAGCATTCTTGTTAAGCAGAAAAGAATCAGAAGGCAAATGCGGAAGTATTGTATGCACAGAGCTGCCCCCCCCCACCCCACCCCACCCCTCCCCAGTGCAAAACAGCATAAAATAAGCCTGGGAACAGTCTGGAATAACATAGTCTTGTGTCTCTAAAAATATACCACTAAATATGTCATGTTTTAGAAGAGAAGCACCTCATAGACCTGGCTTGTAACACCTACTCCCACATTCACTCACGGTGACTACTCTCCACAAGGGGATCAAATTCAAGGACTTTCATAACAGGTCCTGTCTAGGCTTTAATTCATAATGGAAAATATCTCTGCTGCACCAAAAAAATAAAAGCCTACGCAATGTCACTTTGTCATTAGGGCAAATTGGTTAGATCAACATAGCGGGGGTGGAAAGTAATAAGCTTTCTAAAAATGACAAATTGTTCTGTTGATCATCTATCTAAACGGCTGCTAAAAAGCACCCTGCCAGCATGCTAATTTGATTTAACAATCTGGTCATTACCCTCACATTGTAATGTCAAAGCTTGAAACAATATCAATATCAGGTAAACATATAGTTTTTCTTGCAAAGCACACCATGCCTATTCTACTAAATAAATTCATCTACGCTTGTCTCTTTCCTTGTTTGTTTCAGTATACAAAGCACTTAGGGGAACAACTTTAAATCCTCAATATAGATGTTTTAAAAGTCAGCAGTGCTTCATCACAAATCAAACCTCACATCCATTTGTAAAACTAATCTTACCAACTCATAAATGACCTGACACATATTAAAAACATTAGCCAAGAAATAATATTAAAGACAATCTAAACAATATTAACCAGAACCATTCCATCCTGCCTTAACTCCTGTATAAAGTCCCTCATAAAATAAAAACGCATCCTCTGAGGCTTCTCCTGTAGAAAGTAATTATTGTTCTCTTGTTCTGAAGTGTTAATGATTCTTGCATCAAAAAGCTGCATATTGTGTTGCCATTTTCACACAAAATCTCTGAATTTCTCTCTGTAAATGCTCTGAATTTAATTCCATTAAATGAGGACAGTCACCCCATTCATGCCACCCCATTTAATTTTGGAAAGTCACCCCCGCAAAGAGCCACCCCTACATTAATCATAACCTGAACCGGCATCCAGGTTTCTTATATTTATCATGAATGTACTCAACTCTCCTGAGACCTCCTTCTTACTGACAATAAAGTATTCACCTTAAATGTCAATAGGTCTACTGGAATTTGAAGCAACCTGCTCTCTGACACTTAGCCACGCCCACTCAATAAACCATAGCATGTCACCTGCCATGATGGAAAGATTAGGACTAAATGCTCTACAAGAGATAGCACTATCCAGTAGCTGAATCTAACTTCCAGTGTCAACATGTCATGTAAGCACCTTTAACAGACATAAAATTAGCTTATATCTCACAGCTTGAAATCTAAGCTAAATATAACATGAAAATTAAAGAACATAATAATAACCTTCTGGTATGGCATCAGGGACCAAACGCCAGATATAACACTTCTAATTTGTTCCTTAGGAAAAGCTCGTGTTATAGGTATTATAGCGATGTAACCAAATATATATTGGTTGGAACAAATAGAAAACGTGTTCTAAATGGATACAAGTAGACATACGAATAGGAGGCACAGTATTCGTGCCACGGGACTGTGTTATCGGGGAATGCAACTAAAAAGTCATGCAAATGGGAGGTTTTTACATTTATAAAGCTCACGTGGCAAAGAAAGACCATATTCATTACCATGAATTCCACTTCTTTAGGCAGGCACAAACATAATAACTGCCATGCACATCTCTAGTTGAGACCAATTATGAACTTGAGTGATATAGCAGTTCACAGACCATGCCAACATAGCTTTCTAGTTTAGTCCACAACCACTTCAGGTCTCAATCCGAGTACAGAAACAGATATGAATAAATATTTGGGGCACTAAACAGATACAGATAGTGACATTACACTCCATCACTGAGATCTTATTATACAGGTTTCACCATTCTTTGTGCTGTTTTATTGATCCATATACAGTAGATTGCATAGAGTGATGATCCATCCATCCATCTTCTATACCGCTTATCCTTCCTTCAGGGTCACGGGGAAACCTGGAGCCTATCCCAGGGAGCATCGGACACCCTGGACAGGGCGCCAATCCATCGCAGGGCACACACAGAGTGATGATATTCTACTGACCTACTTTATGATTTTGATGATGGAATATATGGACGTAGTTACCACTTAACAGCTGGCTAATGTGGCATCAAGCTTATCCATGGATATGGAGATTATATATTCATTTGAGTTCATGTATATCAGTCCAACAATACAAATCTGTCCCACCCATTAAAAAAGAAAAGTCAAAATTTAAAAATGAAAACAGCCAAGTCAAGGAGTAAAGGAACCAAGTACTGTGCTGGTTAATTTCCAAACATTATGTTTGATTTTATTTGCAATGAGATTTTATATAATTATATACATGCATGACAGAAATGGATACACAATGCAGAACATATATTAGCACAGAGTTTGGAAGAAAAGAGTATAGTAGTATGAGCAGAGTGGTATCAGAAAACTTTTGATTCTATGTTTTATTAAGCTACTGGCACTGAGTCCCCACTGTGAACAAAACTCAGGGAAATATTAGCCAGCATCATTACTCTTTTAGTGAAAAAGATGTTGTTTCTTGTGCACAATATTTATTATGTGTAGAATGTGTAGTTGTAAAAAGATATATAGACAACATATTGTAAATTAGTGAATATTGGTGACTTGCAGGAAAGTGGATGCAAAGTGATCCACACTGACGTAAAGTGCCTTGTATAAGTAAGATGTTTATAACAAATTGCAATAGTTTTGAAACAAGTTGGCAAGTTGGTGAAGGCGTAGACACTGCAAAAAAAAAAAAAAAAAAAAAAAAAAAAAAACTTTTTCCAATGCCCAAACATTTTTGGGGTGATTTCAAGTCTTTTGTGTGTTTCTTGAGATGGCAACCCTGCACACCATTGAAAGCTTGGCTAGAGAGCTAATGTTTAATTAACCATGTTTGATTATGTTACATGCTAATGCATAGCTTTTGTTTCATTATATGCTGAATGGAGTTTGAGTGGAGCACACATTGGAACATTAGGTCATTTATTAAGTTAAAATTATTTTACTTCTATAATGTTGAGCGTTTAACCTTAAATGCATGCATGTTTCGCCAGTTATTATCACGTTTTCGGGTCGTTAACGACCCAGAGTTGGATCTCTAAACTGCCCCAATAGTATAAAACTGTCCTAATGTTTTATTAACATTTAAAACTAATAAAATACAACATATTTCGTTATATTTTGACATTTTATTTGTCAATAAAAATATATACACCATTAAAATTACGCATTTATAATTCAGGCAATAAAATAGTGAAAGTATTGTAGCATTTTCATTCAGTCATTTCAGTCACTATAACAAAATTTTAATCATTACAATATTTAATATTTTCATAATTAAAGTAATTTTTTCATGTATAATTTCCATGGCTAAAAACAGAGACTGTTCCGGGGCTGAGCCCAGGTTCTTCTCCATGCATTTTTTCCAGCTCAGCTTAGCCTTCCATAAAGTTTTGTTTTATGGAAGCTGTGGTAACTTAGCTGTCAATGTATGACATGATAAGAAAAAGTTGGATTTGTCATAAAACCTTCCTCTAGTGACTGTTTGTAGAACTACCAAACTGATCAAATATAAACTAGGCTAGTTTGGTGTTGATATCCAAGGGGAGGCACAACTAAGCTATCATTGTATGATTCCACTTTATTAAACATAACTTTATTTATACATTTTAATCTTGTGAATTCTTTATATTTGCAGATTTCTTGAGTTAATACTGGTGTCTGGTGAAAATTTCATGTGAATGACCTAATTGGAAATGAAAAAAAGTTGACACGTTCAGTGCTTATTTCCCCCATTGTATATTGTTGATAATAAATAGATTGAGGAATACTAAGAAGGGGGAGGTCTAATGTGAAAAAATTTATGAGGTGGAGGGTACTGAATGAGGTCCCGGGTTGCTAATGACCCAAGGTATGCGTTTAAGGGTTAATCAGTTGAAAATTTAAATTTGAACTTGAAATGTGTAAATCAATGTTTGCTTTATTTCGGAGTGCCATATGCAAAACCTTCACATGGTCTATCCTAGCACAGGGCAGATTTTGGAGCAGTTTGCTGTGAAGTCCTTTTTTTTAGCATAATTAGCAGTTCATTGCCTGTTAAAGCTGGGGTCTAGAAAAAGAGCAGTTCAAAGGCATTTGATGAACACGTCTGAGCTGTGGGTCCTCATTATCATCGGCTTGTTTCTTAGTTAGCACCATATGTTCTTTGTGTTTTGGACAGTTGGGTGGCTGTGATCTATAAGAGGGAGTCTTTAGTTCTGCTAATCAAGCGAATAAAAAAAAGGTTGTGTGAGTGAAAGGGATTGCAGGTAAGTGGTGTCTATGTCTAGCCATGGTAGGGGTTTGAGAGTTTAAAGTAGAAGTGTTCCTTGTGTTTTAATTTTGCCATTGTCAGTGAAAGTTCTGTGTGTACTACAGTGCCCTCCGTTAATCTTGGCACCACTGGTAAATATGAGCAAAGAAGGGTGTTAAAAATTATCTTTATTGTTTAACCTTTTGATATTTTGTTCAAAAAAAAGAAATTAAAAAAAAACTCTGCTCTCATGAATATCAAACAATTTCCATTATTGTATGCATATTTACCAAGGATGCCAATATTAGTGGAGAGCACTGTATATAATTAGTACTATATAAATTATGTTTTAAATGAATCTTTTTCACTTCAATCTCCCCCCATCCCAATTTTGCTTTCCCATCTATTTTTATTTTTTTTTTTACTATCAATTAGGGCTGCAACAACTAATAGATAAAATCGATAATAATCAATAATTAAAAAATCGACAACGAATTTGATTATGGATTAGTTGGGTCTGTGATTTCACTGTGGATAACCCCGTCAGTGACGTCACTTCACAATGGTGAAAAACACATCTGAAAAACATCAGAGGTCACAGAGTGCGGGAAAAGTGCACAATCCAGGTCATTCAAAACATGAGAGTGTTTAATATTAAGCGTTTCAAACAAACTCGTAAGTGTATTAACGTGGCTTGTTGTGTCAGATGCTGCGACAGATGCGTATGCTGTTTAATGTTTTCCAGACATGTTTTCTTCGGTGCAGAAATTACATTTTTACGTTTAAATCCTTATCTGTAAATGTTAGAAATTCATGCCAGTATTTCCAATTTACATAAAGCCTCGTCCTGACAGTGGGTGAGTCTCCATTAAACTTCACTGAATGAGCGCGAGTCCACGCATGCGTGTCAATCAAACAGCGCACAAGAGAAAGGAAGCGCAATAACTCTGACTAAAATATTAATTTTGATCAAATATGTTGTTTGATGCTATATTTAGAAACAAAAGAAATTGATAACAGTAACTGTAATGGGGTTATAACTTGTAAATGTATATAAAAATAAGAAGTGTTATACAGTTACAAAATAAAGTAACATGTTACTGTGTTCAGATGAGTGAATGTTTGTGTTACTGCAGAACATTCAACCTCTTACCAGTTAACCCTTAGTTTGTGCTTTTATTTTTCTTTCTTTTTTTTTTTTTTTTTAGCATTTTTAATATAGTGATTTAACTTATGCTTTAAAGCTTGTGGACAAACAGTTGTTGTTTTTTTTGTTTTCAAAATATAATGTTATTATTTAAAAAAAAAATCCTTGTATAGCATAGGCAACGTGGATACATTTAATATCCTTTTCATAGTCTTCAATTTGCACAATTTTTGAAGGACAACATTGGGCAGAATGTGAAATAACATTGAATTAAATAAAATTTTAAAAAATTTGGCCAATTAATCAATTTAATTGATTAATTGAAGAAATAATCTACAGATTAATTGATTATCAAAATAATTGTTAGTTTTAGAAAGTATTATGAATTAATTGCACCTGCTGCATTGAGAGAATGTTGGGCGATGTGTGTAGCTGCCACATGAGCCTTAGTATAGGTCCAGCAAGCCAATTAGCCACTGCTGATAATTAGCTTCCCAGCTGGATGCGCGCATCAGGTGGTGTGAACAAGGAAAAGCTGTGGGTTGGCACCCTATCATGTCTTCTCCTTTAGGGAATAGACAAATCACAGCATGCATCTTTCTATTCCTTCACATTTACCCTCAGTGTGTCACCAGCTGCAGTGATCAGTGGCGGGTTAAGGCAATGCTTATCTAGCACCATCAGTGGCTTCAACAGGACAGTGAACTCAGAAATTAACGAACACATTCCTGATTTTCCCACTCCCTGCTGTCTATGGGCCAACTATGTATGGTTAATGAATCCGTTTGCTCTTACTGAGGCTACAGCAGTCCAGCAGCTCATGTCACTCTGAGGTTCGTTAGTTTAAATTGGATCACATGTCCTGAAGGTCACTTTTAACCCATGCATGCATGCATTTTATTTTGTCATTCTTTCATTTTATTAGGATGATGATGGACCAGTTAATAGTTATGGTTCTTCCACTTGCCACTTTCACCAGAGAGCCAGAGAGATATGCAGATGGAACATCTCATTACTAGCAATAATATGGTAGAAATATATAAAAGTACTATATGAATGTAAAGCTATGTTTCTCAACATTATATAACTGTTCTAAATTTAATGGGTATTGCTCATTAAATCAATTAGTATGGCAGTGCGAGAAATTTTAACTAAACTAAATCTACGAATTTCATTCCAAAATAAATATTGGATGCTATTGAAGATCACATGTTAATTATAAAAATTGACGTGCCTTTTCAGTGTAGATCAAAATTCAGCTCTCTATTAATTGAGTGTAAATGAATACACTATAATTAAATGTACATTCTAATAGTTTTCTGACAAGTTTGTTTTTAGCTCCATTGTTTTTTTTTCTATCAAGAGACGAAATCAGATTAAGTTATCAGATACAATAAGCACACTGGAAGCAGTGTTCATTTTCACTAGAGGTGAGCAGGTGGTTCATGGTTCACACCTCAAACACAGCACCAATTTGCTCTCATCCCCATTTGCGTTTGCTGATGGAAAATGATTCCTGTGTTATTTTGCACTGGGGCGTGTAGACATGCACTGTTATTCAGGACTGTTACACTATGGTTGCAATGGAGATGATGAAGACTATTCATTTTCAATTACACGTTTCTGCATTTGTAGAAGTATTCACCCCTCTGTGAACATTTCTACATTTTGTAGTTTGCAGAGATGAGTACACTTGGTTGCTTGACTGATTAATCCCTATTTACCTGCTCAGTGAATTTTAGTGGATTGCGTCCTGTTGGCAGAGTCACAATTGCACCATAATTGCACAATATTCTTTACAGATTACAATGGATTTACAATGGTGCTTGTAAGGTTGTGAACCCTTCAGAATTTTCTATGTTTCTTCATAAATATGACCCAAAATATCATCAGATTTTCGTAAAAGTAGATAAAGAGAACCCAATTAAATAAATGAGACAAAATGTTATACTTGTTCATTTATTTATTAAGGAAAATGATCCAATATTACATATCTGTGAGTGGCAAAAGTATGTGAACCTTTGCTTTCAGTATCTGGTGCAACCCCCTTGTGCAGCAATAACTGCAACTAAATACCTTCAGGGTTGGGGTTCAATTCCCACTTCCACTGAGTTTGAATGTTCTCTCTGTGCTTTGGATTCTCTGAGTTCCTTCCCTAGTCAAAGGTGTAGGCTGATTGACATTTCCCAATTGTCCATTGTGTGTGTGTGCAATTGTTCCCTGTGAGATGTATTTGTATTGAGATCATGTCACACTTTAACTGCACACAAATAGACTCCATTCAACTAATTATGCACTGTAACTGTAACCAATTTCACAGCAACAGTGATACTTATGAAATCCGAACTTTAAAAAAAAATATTTGTTTATAATTTTACTAACTAGTGAATATTGATTTTTAACTCCACTTCAAACCTACGTGCTATTATGTGAAGATTCATGATTTATATGTAAAATCCCAATTATGTCCACTTCAGTTCTACTGAAAATGTGGAAACATACAAGGGGGTGAATAGTTATAAGGTACTATGCATACAGTGCCCAGCACACGTATTCATTAACAGATATAGTTGCACACTCTAATGTGTTATTCTTTGTACAATGAGTCCTGCCTGGCTGTGGGTTAGAAGTAGTGAAGAATTATGCTTATTCCAGACTCGATTAGAGCTCAGATCTTTGGCTTTAATGAAACTATTCATCAAATGCACCCAGCTGAGCCCACCTCAGGTGTGTGTGTGTATGTTTGTGCATTGGCCATGCCAGTGAGTATTACAGCAAGGCACAGAGCATCGTAAGGGGTCATCGATCGACGACGGACAGCTTAACAGCTTGTTAATGCTTAGCCAGACTCCTTAAAGGGCCGTGCTGGAGGCTGATGTTCTGCTTTGGTTTTCCTCTCCAGGGAGCGTTTAGGACACTACTTACTACTGTAACACATTTATGTAACTTTGGATTTGCTGTGTGTGTGGGTGCGTGGATGTGTGTGCATGTGGTCAGGGGAAACTGTCTCACTCTACTGTTGCATAAAAGAGCAGCTGCTTTAATTTCTCTCCTTGGTGCTGGTTTTATTTATTTCAGTGTGGCTTTCTCTATCTCTCACACTCTTTGCCATGTTCAGAGTGATTTATTTTGCCAAATCAATTTATACCTTTTTCTGCACTTCTTTTACAGTCCAGACTGCTCCACAATCTCTGTGTCTGGTTCCCTCATCTGTGTGTGTGCATGTCACTAGTTTCTTTTTTCCCTGTGAGGCTGATTTAGTGTCTGATGTGGAGTATGCCCTGTAGGTTCAGTGCTGACACTCTTTTTAACAGGTCACCAATAGTGTGTGTGACAGAGGAAACTCATTAATGAGCCGTGGAGCCAGGATTTCTACCGGTGGTACTGAATCAAGAAGCAGGGGCTGTGCTCTCTCTACCTAACTGTGAGGTGTGAAAATAACTGATGACTCCTCACATGTGCACAAGCACACTGCATACCGTAATAACAACCAGAGTCAAGGAGACTGTCCAGAGACTGGAAACTCAAATGCTTATTAAGTTAGGAGAGAGGATAGAAGGATAGAGAGAGGAGAGGGAGAGGGGGAACACAGCATAAAAGCAAGCGGCAAGAGGCATGATAGTGAGAAACATTGCAGTTGCATTATTAATGACCATTGCTGTGGTGAAAATAGAAGACTGCAGGGGCAGGAAGGCTATGCTTGTCGGGCATAAGGGCATAATTGGGTGAACATCCCACTAGACACTGATCATGCTGACAAGAACAGACGATATGGGCTCATGGGCAAAGATAAGAGACATGTTATGTGAGCTGTGCTTATAATGACATCCACATTAGACATCAACCTTGGTCTTCCAGTGGATTCACTGTGTTCAGTCCCAATTCTAATCTGCAGTACATTCCTCTGATATTCAGAAGCTCCTAAACATCTGGATCTCTAAGTTAGTCCTTGTTGGATTCTGTATCTAAATCTTCTGCAGCAGTGATTTTGGCGTTCCCATTGTACTTTATGGCCCAATCTAATATAACGTGTTATATTAGATTGGTGTCACTGAGGCTGAATTTTGAAGAACAGCCAAAAAAAATTGAATTGAATTTTTTTAAATTAGTTTTCTAAAGTTCCCAAAATTTTCTGCAAACATCATGTGAAGTAGATAAGGAGCCAGTTTAAAATGCTATACGATGCTATATGAAATCAGTATTTAATTTGTACAAGATCATGCTGGAACAGGATCTCTCACCACGTGGTATTTATGTGGATCAGGTACCTCAGCAGCTTTTTAGCCTTTAATAAAAAAGAAAATAAAGTAAAAAAAAATAATAATTTTAATGAATGATAATTCTGTATGTCACCTCCCTCCCAATCGGCTAATTTCTACTAAAATGTATACTTATACTAAAAAGTAGTCAACTAGTCATCTTTTCCACAGTTAAAGCAAAAGCTCATTTAAGATGTTGCCAGGGGCGTCATGGTCCAGCCAATTTTTGCTGTGACCCAGTAAAATTTTCTTGATAAATCATTGTCTGATCAGGTAGATTACAGTAGATACATCTGAAAATAGGCTTTCCTATTCATTGGATGTTATCATTTACATCATTTGAATGATTTAAAACATGAAGGCTGATTGTAACACCAGCTGAAGTTAAAATAACCTGCACATCCTCTTCAATCATACCAGGTTAACACTTATTGCTGTGTCAATGAGTAGTATGTGAATTTGTAATCAGTCGAATGAGGACTTCCCGTTTTCCAGATCTAATTTATATGGCATAGATTTGATGTATAGCGTTAGCTTGTTAGCTGCTAATAGAATGCTTGCTTATCTTTTCTAATTTGGCATTCTGTCACAAATTATGTGATTTAGTCATCATCAGTGAAAGCGTTTTGAAGTGATTTGTTCATTTACGGGGCTAGTTAGTTAGTTTACTCACAAAAATGCTAATCAAACACACCTGCCTATAATTTTCAAGTAATCCTGAAGACATTAGTGAGATTTTTCTGGTGTGTGAAATTTGGGATGGAGCTAAACTCTGCAGGACAGTGCAGTGGCCCTGTAGGACTGAAAATGCTCATCCCTGGTTTAGAAGCTAATTTCACAGTTTCAGTGTCCTCTTCCAGTATATTGTCTGGTATTTGTGTAAATAAAACATAATGAATTTGTTTTTGGGGCTCTGATGGACTAGGATTGGAGAGGGTGGATTGTAAATGTAATGAAAATGTTTATATATTTGTTGTTTTATATACAGGTTATTTCAAAATTCCCTTCTGTATTATTGTGTTGGGACTTCAGGTGCCAGCGTATACCTATGTGTATTTATTTCAGGATTTTTTATAGAAATTAGGTATGGTCAAGTATCAAATAAATTGTAAACTCGCATTGATGAAGTTAATGTTGTTAATAATTGTTTAAAAATTACCATGGTAAAACAGAGTTCCAAGGTATAAAAATATGAAGTTTGTCATTGTCATCCACCAAACAGTAACCAGTTTTGATACCTAAAAAAGTTTACGTAGGCAATTTTAGCCAAGCCCTTTACAATAAATTAAAATGTAAAATGTAACTAATTAAATGATCTGCAGCGCATACCGTAATTTTCGGACTATTGAGCGCACCTAAATATAAGACGCACCCAATAACTTTCAAAAGAAAAATTTTTTTGTACATATATAGGCCGCACTCGTCTATAAGCCGCATGTGTCCACGTTGTAACATGAGATATTTACACAGAAAGATGTTACACAAAGATTTTTTTTAAAAACTTTTAATTAAATACGTACCGTAAATGCTTTTTTCCGAACAGTGCCTATAACACGGCTGGTTAAAAAATAAAAAAATACAGTTGCCTATCAGGAAAAGTCATTGATCGCTATCTTCATCATCCTCCTGCTCACTAAAACCACTAAAGTCGCCTTCTTCAGTGTCGGAATTGAACAGCCTCAGAATTACCGACACTTCGTCACACACTTCCTCGGTCTCTCTTTCGTTGTCGCTCTCAATGTCACTTACGTCTCGAGGCAAATTCGCCCTTGAGCTTGTGCTGTCCTCTTCATCACGCAGCAGTCCAGCCTTTCGAAACCTGCTGGTGATGGTAGATTTTATGACACTGCTCGACGCTGTTAGGATCCACTGGCAAACTGGAGCAAAAGTTGCTCTTCGCATGCTATTTCCTTCTTCGACAGCCAGATCGATCGCCTTTAACTTGAAAGCTGCATCATATGCATTTCTTCGTGTGTTTTCCGTGATGAGGGGGTGTGCATGAAGTGCAAAATGACTGATCTGAAGAATTTAGTGTGAGTGCGTTTGATTTAATTTGAACCACTGAATCCACTGTGACCTGTTCGGTAATTTCATTGGTCCGATGTGACGAGGCTAAATGTTTTGGCGGCATGAAGCGTGTTGGCTCGTAAAAATCCATAAATTAGCCGCGTCATTGTTTAAGCCGCAGTGTTCAAAGCGTGTGAAAAAAGTAGCGGCTTATAGTCCGGAAATTACGGTACTTACATTAATGTCCATTACACAGTATGATTAAAGAAAATAAACAAACAAACATATATAAATAAATAAACAAATAAATAAATACTACTACTTACTACTATTGCTTTGGTGCTGTTGCAAAAAATAATCTTCCTGATGTTTTGAGGTACTTTTTAAAATGCTTGAGGGGCTTGTGCCCCAGTAGTGATCCAACTCTATAAACGCCCCTGGACATTGCTATTTTAGGCACTTATATTATTGCAGTTGAATATTGCACCAGCAAAGAATATGTCAAACCACATTTCAATTAACAGCCACTAACAGGCTACAAATTACCAGCATTAGTGCTTGTTAGGTTACACTGTTAATGAAAATGCAAAGTAATAAATCTGTGTATCTTATTTCGCTATTAAAGGACATACCAGCTCTATAATGCACACCTGTGGCAATATGGCCTATCATTTCATTCTGTTTCATCCTGAAACTGCAGCATGGGAAGCTCCTGCTTATAGCGCAATAAACAGCCTTCCTTGGATTATTTTTTTCCCCATGTTCATCTCGATAGCATCTGAAAAAGAATTTGGAAGAATTCTGTCAACTGGCATGTGCCCTGTCTATGCAACACTGATTTTGTTTGTCTTTTAGCAATTGTGTAGGTTTGTGAGATATATAACTTGTGAAGTGGCACTAACGATAGTTTAAATATTGTTTTCTAAATAGTTAAGTATGTATTGCAGATAATGAGACTATCCAGAAAAAAACTATGTATGATGAAGAAAGACAATAAGGGTATGGAGATATAAAAGCAGACAGAGAGACAGACAAAGAGACAGAGGATGTGTGAAAGGAACGTGTGATGGCCGTCCTGAGATGCATGAAACGCTGCTATTCCTGAGTCCTGCAAACTGGGTGTGAAGTAAGCAACTAACTGAGTGAGTCACATGGAGCAAAGGTCCAAATAGAAGACATAGTGCCCCCCCTCCCTCCCCCTCATCTCTTTCTCTCTTTTTCTTTGTTTTATATCACCTTGTCTATTTTTGTCACACTGAGTCCTGAAATATCTAAATAAGCCCTTAAGGGTGTTACAGATTGCATGTTTAACAATTAATTGTATTACTTTTTTCACTTCCACCCCCTTCTCACAAGCTTTCTATTGCAATTTATTTATTTACTTATTTTTATTACTTTTGCTTGATTCAATTGCACTCAGTAACAGGCTACAGTTTTGGCTAGCTGGGTGTGGGCAGAAATCACATTTAGCCGATTATTTGTTCCTCTGCAGACTTCCACATTTTTCTGCAGAAGCCTGTGAAATCAAATGCTTAGTCTTTACAAACATACCAAACCACACACTGAGGCAAAGGCAACACACAACTGAATGCATATACTTTCACACCACTACTTACACAGTTGGTCTCAAACCAGCACTCTCTGGTGATATACTGTGTACACATTGGTTTACTTTGGGGCACTTGAGTTTACTTGTAAACTGATATTTTCCTTCGCCTTCAAATCTTTAAGCTATACTGTTATATATCATATAAAATAAATCAGTGCAATAAATGTACATAATAATAAATATGTGTACAATGTTACACTATTTATGGACATGGCAATTTTTAAAATGTACTTGACCTGGCGTCTTAGCCTAAATCGTTGATTCTGGAACTGAGACTGCGCAGCAAAGAAGTTTATGTCCATCAACGGAGCTCTCCTTATAGCTCAATGACTGGCCTTCCATGGTTGTAAGACAATGTCTAAAGCAGAAGGGAGGTTTTTCAAGACTGTTAATGACCCTAAACTGGAATGTACTCCAGCCTCAGTAGCATGTAATTCAGCTTCTGTCAGCTGGCATGCGCCACTCTAAACTAGCCTAGTGGGACTGGATAGTGAAATGCATCCCATAGCACTGAATGCATTGTTTCATACAGCACTGGTCATGGCTGAATTTATTATCTCGGTGATATATTGTAATATATTCCTTGCCACCGATATACTGTGTACACAGTGGTCTACTTCTGGACATGTGTACTTACTCTTAACCTGATATTTTTCTTCCCCTACAAACATTTATCAGCAGGCAAGGCTGTTCTACTTAACTGTGCTGTTCCCCTTCTGTGTTAGTGTGGGGCATGAGCTGGAGAAGAGGCAGATGAGGTCCATTTGCAGGATGTCAGCTTAGCCACTGGAAAGCCAGACCACTTACTGCATGCGAGTCAATACCACAGACTGGTAGTAGGGCTCAATCAGTGATGCCATGAAAGTGCAAGAGCAAGGTTGAGTAAAAACAGATAGCAAGTAGTTCTCATGCACCACAAATTAGACTAGAGTGCATTTGAGATGGAGAGGGAGAAAAAAAATCCAAAGTCACCTGATGTTTGTTGATGTAAATGGGGTTCAGTGCTACACTTTGTTGTGTTCTACATTTATGAAATTTTCCCTCTGGGGAGAAACCTTTTTTTTTTAATTATTTTTTTTATTTTTAATTTTTAAACTAAGAATCCTTAATTATCCACTGAACCATAAGACTGTATACAAAGCAGGATAGCAGGATGAAGACAGGAAGTCTGTGAAGTTCTGTAATTTTCAGCAGGGTTTTTTTCATGGAGAAAAACTATTGCATACTATGAATTGTGTGTTATTTAAATCAGTTTTCTGTCATGTAAAAATCACTTAAATATAGTACTGTATTCTTTGACACAACAGTACAGAGGTAACAGTATTGTGGTTTACTTTGGCATGCTTAACATAATGTAGCCACGTTTAACTACTCTGAAATATTGATATTGTTCATATTTGTAGCATCATGACAGAAAACTCGTCAGATGTGGCTGTGGATGAATACTAGCAAAAAAACAAAGTTCATGAAATTGTTAATACATTTACCAGAAGTACATAAATATTTTATTTATTTTTTAATCTTGTCTGCAAAGATTGATGGTAAAAACAGTCAGTCTGTTCAAAGATGTTTAAACCCTTGCTAGCAAAGTGTTTCCTCACACAGTTAATGCCAGCTTTTGATCAAGTTGTTGGATCACTACGTGTCACAGCGAAATGAACATGAGCCTAATAAATTCAGTTTGTAATCAGGTACCAGCTCTCAAACTGTCAGAATGGAATTTTTGAATGCAATTTTCAATTTTTGGAGCTAGGCAGATATTTTAAAATGCCGTTAAAATGCTTTTTGTTCTTTTGGTTGAAATCCATGGAAAAGAGAACCATATTCCAGTTCAGGACTATATATAGTAAAATATAAAAAATTTCACCATATGAAAGGTTTACCCAGGTCACAACAATTTATTTTGTGTGGATCAATGCAGGGTTATTTTGTCTCATTTAAATCATCCTGTACAATTTCAGGTGCTGGTTCAGTACCTGCTACCTTGAGAGAACTGACAACTTCAGTTCACACTGGGTTAGCTTTCATGCACATTATCTTTAACTCTGTATAACTAATGCAGCAACTACTTTATCTCTCTTCCTGAGTACTTACATACGAAGCCGAAAATGAACCACTGTTTCTCAAGATGACAGCAATGATCAAATCCTGCTCTGTGTTTCCACAATAAAGGCTTGGCTCAAACCACCAATGATCAAGATTGTTTCTTATACTTACTGATGCCCCGGCAGTGAGATGAACATTCCTTGTCTGTCTGAATAGCTGTGTTAGGCATAAACATAAACCTAAATGTGACTGTAAAAGTTGTTATGGATATTGTCTGCATTGCAGCTTAGTATATGAATAAATACTTTATATCCAAGTCTCAAATAAAAATCTGCAGAAGTTAGTGTAAGTGTATATTGCTGTAAGATTATAGCCACATTTTAATAGAGCCTAGAGGTTTGAGAATAATAGTGTGTTCAGTGCAGTGTTGTGCGTTCTAAAATCTTTATTTCAGAGTCTTTATAGTGGTTCTGTAAATAGGCACTGAATTCGGCTCGGCTGGATGGGCCACAGCGCAGGAACAGGTTTAGATTTGGTATTATTTGAATTTATGCTGTTGAGTCAGAGACTACAAGAACCTTAGCTCACCCTAGACACACTTGCATAAACACACACTCTTTCCCAAGACTGAATGTTTTACTCTAGCTGACATGGTGCAGCTAAATGCCTGTCATTGATTGGCCCCTGCTGTGTGCGTTCACCTCAGTAACTGGCAGCTGCATCAGGGAAAAGGCCGACATCGATCCGAGCCAGGGAGCGTGGCAGCCAGGCCAGACATGAGCTCCGAGTGTGGAGGATTTTACTGATTGTATGACTGCTTCTCTTTAGAAGGGCAAGTGAGCCAGTGTGCACACTTGGGTTATCAAACAAAACTGAGCAGGGAGCAATCACCAAGAGCTGGTGGGACAACTGCAAGGATAAATAACACAGTGAGGCATTTTCTAACCAGCCCTGGGAGTTCCTTTCAGGAACACTGCATAATTCGAAAGAGAAAAAAAAACATCTGTATTTGTTCATGACATGCATTTTAAGCACATTTTCCAGCAAATGTCATGGTGATTCAGTTTAAAAACTAGTTCATAATTCATGCATAAGAACATTTTGCATTACCAAAGGAGAAGATGAAGTGCCTTGTTGAAGTACAATTCTCTTTCAAACAGCAATAGTTTGGGGAAAGTGCAAACATGTTAAATACAAATAGTCAATTAGGAACATCTACTGTATTGACTATATTATCTAAACTTGATCTTTTCATTAGGTATACTGTATCTACAATAGTTGCATGTCATAGGTACCATTTCTGGAATTTTAAACACTGTGTATCCAGTTCAGACAAACTTGCCTTGTTCATCTGTATCAGTTAAAAAAAAAAAACAGAATTACTTTTCGCTGGATAGTGGTGGTTCGGTTTCATGGACATTTTTCAATCCAGCAGTGATATGAAGAGGTTCAAAAACTACACCACATCTGGGGCACATGATGCATTCATACCAGGGCAACACCCACTATCATGCTGATGTCACTGCATTGCTGTGAAACAATTATTTCTTTAATGATATCAGGTCAGCTCTGGTCTTCTGGTGGTCTCTTTCTACTGATGGATGGTATAGAGAAGGGTTTTATGGGTATAGACTAAATTCAGCAGAGGTGCCAACTCCAGTTGAATTTATGATTACTGTATACAATAGTTACAAAATTTACATACTATAAATGCATGTCCGATCTGTAGTCAGGTTCATTCATCCATAATATGTTGCCATAATAAACTGTCTACAACAGCTTCTAATATTTTCAATTGTTTACTGTTGATCAACTACCTTTATTTGTAAATACAATGCCCTCCACTAATATTGGCACCCTTGTTAAATATGAGCAAATAAGACTGTGATAAAGTGTCTTTATTGTTTAACCTTTTGATCTTTTGTTAAAAGAATTGCAAAAATACTCTGCTCTCATGGATATGTGACAATTTCAAAACAAAACAGGTTAAATATAAGTGCAACAATTATTGCCACCCTTTAAGTCAATACTTTGTGCTACCTCCCTTGGCCAAGATAACAGCTCTGATTCTTGTCCTATAATGCCTGATGAGGTTGGAGAATACATGGCATGGGATCTGAGATCATTCCTCCATACAGAATCTCTCCAGATCCTTCAAATTTCAAGGTCCACGCTGGAGGACTCTCCTCTTCAGTTCACCCCACAGGTTTCCTATGGGTTTCAAGACAGGGGACTGGGATGTCCATGGCAAAATCTTGATTTTGTGGTCAGTAAACCATTTTTGTGCTGATTTTGATGTATATTTTGGACCATTGTCCTGCTGGAAGATCCAACCACGGCCCATTTTAAGCTTTCTGGCAGAGGCAGTCAGGTTTTCATTTAATATCTGTTGATATTTGATAGAGTCCATGATGCCATGTATCCTAACAAAATGTCCAGATACTCTGGCAGAAAAACATCCTCAAAACATTAAAGAGCCAACACCACATTTAACCGTGGGCATGAGGTACTTTTCCATATGGCCACTGCTCTGTGTGCGCCAAAACCACCTCTGGTGTTTATTGCCAAATAGCTCTATTTTGGTTTCATCTGACCATAGAACCCAAACCCATTTTTTTGTTGTTTTTGGATGAGAGTAGATGTTTTGTTTCTGGAAACCTTTCCAAACAATTTGTGGTGATGTAGGTGACTTTGGATTGTAGTTTTGGAGACTTTCTGACCCCAAGATGCAACTAACTTCTACCATTCTCGAGCTGTGAGATTTTTGGCCACTTGGACCATCCTCTTCACAGTGCGGTGAGACAATATAGACACACGTCCTCTTCCAGTTTGATTCATAATATTTGTAGTTGACTGGAACTTCTTAATTATTGCCCTGATGGTGGAAATGGGCATTTTCAATGCTTGTGCTATTTTCTTATAGCCACTTCCCATTTTATGAAGTTCAACAACCTTTTGCTGCACATCACAGCTATATTCCTTGGTCTTACCCATTGTTATTAATGACTAAGGGAATTTGGCCTATGTGTTACCTCATTTTTATACCCCTGTGAAACATGAAGTCATGGTTGAACAATTTCCTGTTCCTAGTCACATATGTACTAAAAAAAAAAAAAAAAAAAAAAAAAAAAAAAATTTAAAAAATGTCTTCTTTTTTGGCAGAAATTTCAGGCAGAAAAACTCCCGTCTTCTCATTTTTCTTAATGGCTCACAAGACTGAGGCTCATGAAGTCACAGGTCAGAATTCAACTAGATAAAATTGGAGAGAAGCCAAAATAATGTCCTTCATGTCCTACACCATGTGTCATATCCCCATTCCGTTAAATGGCTTTTTCACCTGGAAAATTGTATTTGGTCTGACAAATAATTTAGCTGAAATGGCAGAAAAGCATACTTCCATTGTCATAAAAGCATACAGAAAGGTATCTCCGATATTGCCATATCAAGCGCTCAAACCTTTACATTATAGCTAAAACGTAGATACTGACACATCAGTATTATAACAGCCATATCAGTATTATTATAGCCACAAAGTGACCTGATAAAATTACCAATAATTGTAGCTATACAATAAACAGGCAACAGAATGCAGTGCCCTCTGAAAGTATTGGAATGACAGGACTAGTTCTTTTGTTTTTGTTATACACTGAAGACATTTGGGTTTAGCAAGGACAACAAAAAGATGAATATGAGATGATAGGTCAGAATTACAGTTTTCATTTCCTGATATTTACATGTAAATGTGTTAAACATCTTGGACCATGGCATCTTTGGTGGCACACCCCCACCCCAATTTTTAGTTAAGCAAAAGTATAGGAACACATAGACCTTCATTGCTGTCCAGCACACACTGAGATGCATTTGCATTTCAAATGTGATGTGGCCTATATGCATCCCAGACCACCTTTGAATGTGGTTTGAGTGTTCAGACCACAATTAGTCTTATCATATTCATCTTTTAATCTCAAACACAAATGTCTTCAGCGTATAGTAAAAACATAAGAATTGTCCTTGCTGTTCCAGTACTTTCAGTATACTCTATAATATTAATTACCTTGTGCTTATGAAATACTGATTCTTTTTCTAAGCATGAGCACATTCTAGTTCACTTTATTAATTACTTCAAGTTATGTATAAATCAGTTTGTACCATTACATATCTTTCATTAATGTACTGTAATCAATGACCCACATGACCTGGTATCAAAAAACATGCGTCACTGAGCTCAGTCCGACCCAGACACGGTTATGCTGGAGAGTGGGACACCAGATTTTATTATCTACTTGAGTAGTCATGTCAGAGGACACTGTTCTGCAACATGGCCTACATTTTGAACCAGCTGCATGCAAATATGAGCAGATATTCAGCAGTTATTTACTGTCTCTAAGAGTATAGGTCAAAAAAGTATCCATGAGAAGAACAGCTATAGCCATTGTGATGGACATGCATGCCAAGCAGAGAAATAGAGACATATAATGATAGAGACATTTTAATATACCTGGATTATACAGGTGATTATTATTCTGCTGTGCTGTGTGACCATCAAAATACTGCAGTTTCATCAGAAGTAAGATGAACAAAGAATCAGGAGACCAAGAGCCAGGTTATAATAGATGGTTTGTTGTGTGCTCATTTAGTGACAAAGACATTTGGAACATTCTATAGTCTAAAAATAAGTTGGACACAGCCGGCTTTTATACTGATGTATATGTGCAAAGGATACACTCTAGAACATATATATAATACCCAAGGCTAAGATAAGAGAAAAACAGAAAAACAAAAACAAGACTCAAGGACATGTGTACATCATAAGTGAGTAAAGAACAGACAGAAATATTGAATTTAATTGATCTTGAATTGATCTTAAATGATTTATCTTGTACCATATAATCATGGAAAAATAGAAAACAATGTGACAGTTGTTGAAGTCTCTGGTCAGTGTTGATAAATTTTCTATAAAAGCAGGTTTAATTGTAATGTCAGCTGTAATTCAAAGCCTAGGTTAATATGAATTATATTCATGCGCTTGTTCTAATATGTTATTGTTGCTATGGTAAGAACTGACTCACAGGGATATGTGCAGGGCACAGGGATACAGTATGAGCATATATCCAGGGTCAGTGGATTGTAATGATCAGTAAGTTTTCTGCCACTAGGGAATTCTCCAGGAGAGAGAACTCTGGTTCCTTGGTAAAATGACAAGCTGTTTTTTTTTTTTTTTGGTTGTTTGTTTTGTTTTGGCTTATTAACTTCAACATTATAAGTAAAATATATATAACTGCTGTGCTATAAAAGGAATAAAACAGCTGCAGTTATAGGAAAATAATCACTTTGGGATGGTAAAACACCACCATCAACACCACCCTGTTGATTATTTTTTTTACGTAGTGGTACATAAAATCATATCATGATCACAAAAATATCGTATTACAATACATATCAAGACATAATCATGATGTGATATCTATCCTATATTTTAAAAAATAATAATAAAAAATTAAGGTTTTGCTAACAAGATACCAATAAACTGTGAAGTCACATTATCAGTGATTTTTTTTAATTCATAATTTATGGTCAAAAAATTATGTTTAAGGTTAATATATTAGTAGCACATAATATAATTGATTCTTATATAGGTGTATAGCTGCATAGCTGTGCAGGTTGATACTTTAGATATCCTGTCCATGTAGCATTTGTACAGTCCAGCTTGTGTTTTCTACCTCTAAGAATTTCTCTCTCGAGAGCTTGACATTATTATTATTTTTTTTATTTTTCATTTTTATTTTTTGTTGTAATGTAAGTGAAATCAATCAGGTATCTGTGTACGCATGGACTTCACATTTCTGAACAGTGTTTTGTAATGTTTGTTTGTTTTTCAGCTCTCAATCATCGTAGTTCCCCTTCCAAATTATTTTCAACCAGATGTTATAGTTTTCACTTTAATCAATATGGCTTAAATGTCCTTCAATATAACAATGACCCAATTATGCTGCACATTGGACCTTCAAATTTTAAATATAGCGTACCTTTTAAGAGGATTAAGTATGTGTTATGTGCATGGCTTGTACATACTTGTATGTGTTTGTTCATCTGTTTAGGCAGATATGGGTGTTTACAGATTTAGTCCTCATATGCAACCTGTTGCCAAGTTTAGAAATATTTGTTTCAGGGCTTTGGATGGCTCTATAATTGTCCTTCACCAGCTGGTGTTAATTGTGATGCTGTTCTCAACTATGAAAAGCAGCTTACACACAAGCACATGTTTAAAAGTCAGGGATGACCAGTTAGACACACAGGCTCCAAAATATCATTATAAGATAAAAACATAAATATATAGTCAATAAAAGATTGGGATTGTGAACTGTATTTGGATAGCATTATCACACAACACTACAAATCTTCCACTATGATAGCTAGCAGATTGATATTGCGATTTTAGCGAAAGTCTTTTTTGTGTTTTCCCCCATTTTCTTCAACCAACTGCATCTCACAACGTAACACACTTGATGAAAAGACATGCCTTTAACTCTAAAATAAATTCTACAAAATCCCTATATGCAAATTTTATTTTATGGACATAATCCTAATATCACTACAAATTGTACAATAATACTATTAGAGCCATGACACTTTTATTTTTCCTGTAACCTGTCAAAGGAGCTACTAACTGTAAGAACTCTAGGGTTAATAGTGGGCTGATATTTCTGTCCTGAACAGTAAAAGATTAATGTCAGTGTGCTCATTCTAGCATGTTATTGCTCATTCACAGGGATTTGGAATCTAAGATTAATATTAAACACAGCCAGTCAATTTTACTATAGCAAGACAGCTAAAATGACTTTTTATCTGGGCATTGACTTTTTATCTGCCATTTGTTTAATTATCAGTCTCTCATAAGAATGAGCATCAAAAGATTTTTCTAAAATCTGATATGTCTACCAATAATCATAAGTAGAAACCATGCGTTAAAGACAAACAAGACAAACGTTGATATGTTTTCTGTTTGCTTGTTTCTGTGCAAGACGCACCCACCCACACTCAATTCACTCCCTTTGAAGCCTGTGCATCTGGACAGGGCTCAGAATGACCCGTTAAAAGCCAGTGATCATTGCCCAATCTTTCATCCCATTAAAATAGCAGCCATATGAACATCTAATGCACACTAATTGGTGCACAAGTGTATTAGCTCTGTATTTGGGGTTTCAAGGGCGACTTTCACACAGGTTGCGCTGTACACCAGAAACGGTATGAGTTAAATGAACAAACCACTATATTGCAGTGAGATATTTGATCATTTGATTTGTTAAAATATTAAATTTCTCCAAGATTGATGAATACTATTTTAACACTTTGGTAAACATTTAATTAATGTTATAACACTATAATGTAATAATAATAATAATAATAATAATAATAATAATAATAACACTTTGGTAAACATTTAATTGCCCGTTTTTTGTCCTGTTAAAGCAATTGCTTAAGATTTACATTCATAATGCAAAAAGAAGTGATTATTATTCCTGTTTCAATGAACACAAGTGTAATTTAAGGTAAATAAACAATTATAAGTCTGCATAGCCATGCAGGGGATAGCAATGCCACCTCATAGATGTTCTCCCTGTGTCTATATGGGTTCCTGCCAGGTTATCGGCTGTCACTTCCACATTCCAAAAAATGCAGATAAGTGGATTGACATTTCTGAATTGCCCACTAAGTGTAAATGTGTGTGTGTGTGCATGGTGCTCTGTGATGTACTGGAGTTCCATCCAGCGTGTAATGCCACCTCATTGCCAGTGTTCCCGGGACTGGCTCCAGATTCACTGCAGCACTGTCCAGGATAAAGCATTTACTGAAGATCAATGAATGACGAACATTAAAACAATGAGGACAACAACCTCATTTGGCCTCATCTCATACATTTAGCAGAATGAAACTTTTCAACAAAAAGCTACTTTCAGCAAGTTAATTTTGATCACCAAAAGTGCATATTCCTGCTCGATTAGAGCTGTCTGTGAACAGCCTGACATAGCGAAAATGAAGTCCACTATTTCCATTGTAAGGGAAGACCAGCCAGAATTTTTCATCCATTCATCCATCCATCTACTCATCAATCCTTTCATCTTCAGTAGCCACTTTATCTTCGTCAGGGTCGTAGTGGATCTGGAGCCTATATTGATCTGGAACACAGTGGGCCTGAGGCAAGTATACACCCTGAATGGGAGACACCAGTTTATCACAGGGCACTATGCACACACACATTCACACACTCAATGTGAATTCTGCGTACCTGCTAGCATGTTTTTGTGGGAGAAAACCCAGAGCAAGAATTTTTTTTATATGAAATTCCATGTCTTGAATACATTTGCAGAATTAAAGAGAACTGCATTTACTGCATAGTATATACTGCATTTGGGTTGGCCAAAAAGCTTATCATTAATAAGATTATTGTTAAAATTAATATCCATATTATTCAATATTGGTATTTATTAATACTTATTATATGTATTTCCTGATGCTCAATGTTTCCACATTTTCTTACCAGTTTGGTCATTAGCCAGCTCTCACCTATCAAACGACAGCTTTCAACCAAGGAGAGTGAAGGCTAACACATGCTTCCACTAAGACACTTGAAACCAGCCAACTGTTATTGTCAATTTTCAAACTGTTGCTCATGCCGTGTCACAAGGCAGCACAACCCACTGCATAATATCTGCCCTCTTCTGCATACATGAGTTCACAGATTCCCACAACCAGCTAGTGTCTTTGTGATTGACAGGTAAGGGAGAGAGAGAGAGAGAGAGAGAGAGAGTGAGATTGTATGCCATCCCTCCCATCCAGAGAGCACAGACAATTTTGTTTCCTTGGCTCTCGTCCATGGATAGCCGTGGAATCGTCTGGACTGTAGGGTGAACTCGGGCATATTAATAAACTAATTAATTTGACTAATGTTTAAGCTTCTGCTAATAGAAATATAGTTTTGTTTTTGTCTGGCCCCAGGGCCAAATGCGGCCTGTGGACAGATGTTAATTGGCCTGTGACTTCTCTCTTAAAATGTATATGTGGCCCGTCGGCCAACACATTATTATTATTTTTTAATTCAATGCTTTTTATTTTAAGCTAGTTTTTGCCCACTTTAGCAAAAATAACTTCTTGTAGGTGTTTTGCATAATTGTCCACCAGGCTTGCTGGAATTTCTGACCACTTTTCCATGCAATATTCTTTCAGTTGCAAGATGTTTGAAAATTTTCTTGCATGTACTGCCGGTTTCAAATCTCCCCACAACATTTCAATGCAATTCAAATCCAGGCTTTAACTAGGCCATTCTCCGTAACTCTCCATTTCTTCTTTATGAGCCATTCCTTGGTGGATCTGCTAGTGTGCTTAGGATCTTTATCCTGTTGAAAGGGTCCACTTTCGGTCCAGCTTCAACTTTTGGACAGATGGTCTCACATTATCTTCAAGCACTCTTTGATATGATGCAGAATTCATGGTTGAATCAATGATCTTGGCATGATGACACCACACACCTCAATAGAAAAGGGAGCACCAGACACTAGTTATGAGAGGGGTATAAATAAGACTGGTTCCACCTGCTCTCCCTAAGCAGGTTCTAATCACTGGCACCCAATCTTGAACACATGATTCTAATTTTATGGATTTGAATGTGTGATAAATGTAGGGGTTTCAATAAATTTAGATAAATTGGGAAAGTTACTACAAAATGTCAATTTTATGTAATTTGATAGAGTGTAGCAATTGTATTAATAGGCCCTGTTTCAAAGAGGATCAAATTCTTGCTTTTCAAAAATAAATAAATAAATAAATTCCATGGTGTGTACATATTTTTTCTCATGACTGTATATAGTATGGCCCCCTGTGAAAAAAACTTTGGACACCTCAATCTAGGTAGAGGAACCAATTAAAGCTGCTACATGTCCAGCACTTTAAATATGTTAAATGCTTTAAAGATTAAAAGCTGTTCACAATTATATGTAGTGTTATATAACACCAGACAATCCATATAACACTCAGAAATGAGAATGAGCATTTCTGCATGTAGTTTATCCAGTTTGTTGTGTTGTTGTAATTGTAAAAGACGACAATCCAGAATTGATTGCGGTGGTGAAGTGAGAGCGATGTGCAATTACACCCATGGATAATTGTCAGTATCTTCCGCATCTTCACACATCTGCAACATTGATCACAGATAATCAAAAATGCGTGTGCGCACACACACACAAAACCCCATGCATACACCTATGAACATGTGATCAGGGTTCAAGGAAGTGTTCAGAATGCGTCATCGGGTAAAAGACAAACATATAATTGTGCTGGTTTGAGTGTGATGTAGCACAGAGATAGATAGATGGAGAAAGTCTGAGATTTAGGAGGTAAGAAATAAACCGTGAGTGTGTCCGTGAGGACTTCATTGCTTTCAGTAGCATGTCAAGAAACACAATTCTGTGCTTGACGAGATGAACAGTGTAATTTAGCTCCGACACGCTGAGATTACAGAGCAGAACGCGCAGTGTGCTGGCACAGAGCTCGGTCCTATTTGTATTCCCTCTGGTCTCAATGAAAGCATTGTTTGAAAGCTCAGGGAGTTCACATGACCTACAGCGGACAAAGTCAGTTGGCTCTCCTTGTTGTTGTTTTTTCTTTTTTGTTTGTTTGTTTCTTTGTTTGTTTGGGGGTTTTTCCCCCCTACTTTAAGCATTTTATCTCATTGCATCAATACTTTTCTCATCTGTCATCACTGTGTCTGGAGATCCAGCCACTCTCGTGCATTCTTTTATCTTCTTGTCACTGAAATGGCTTTATTAAATGATGTCCTAGGACTGTGGACAGCTCAAACAAATTGCATGCAATTATATTATAATCCTGATCCCAGAAGTCTCTGTCCTTTATCTGGGGCTTGGGCCAGAGAAGAAACAAACAAAAGGAAATGCTTGGTCAACGATTAGTGAATGATATAATCAAATATTTGTTAATGACTAACTCTAAGTTAATTTTCTCATGTTATGATGCATAGTTTTGCTTAGAATGTTGTCCCTGATTCATCAAAGTTATCTAGAAATGAGCACAGATTTGAGAGCACGGAAGGATGTATGAACAAATCTGTGCTGCACTGATGAATCAGATTCAGCAGCATGGATACACACTCCTGCCTGCTCATAATCCTGGATTTCTATGTTATATGCATAAGTCATGCTTCAATTTACCCACAAATACATTTAATTTACATGAAACACACTCCCTTATTTATGCTGTTGCTGTGATAGAGGGCCAATAAAAGGCAAGTATTTCCAGCATGCTATAGTTATGCAGTATCCAAGGAAAAACAGTTAATCAGGAGGGAACATACTGATTTAATTTTAGTGAAGTTAGTGGGTGCTGCAAATATTAATTATGGGAAATAAATAAATAAACCTCCGGGGTTAGGGGTTTGATTCCCGCCCCTGCCCTGTGTGCACAGAGTTTGCATGTTCTCCCGGTGCTTCAGGGGTTTCCTCCGGGTACTCCGGTTTCCTCCCCCAGAACAAAAACATGCATTGTAGGCTGATTGGCTTCTCTAAATTGTCTGTAGTGTATAAATGTGTGTGATTGTACCCTGCAATGGGTTGGCACCCCGTCCAGGGAGTCCCCCGCCTTGTGCCCCAAGTCCCCTGGGAAATGTTCCAGGCTCCCCGAATTCCTGTGTTGGATGGATGGATGGATGAATGAATGAAGAAATAAATAGATAGATAAATAAATAAAGTCAACTGTTAACATAGTTCCAGTGTCTAACAGATCTTTTGTTTTCAGTCCTGAATTTATATATGGGATCTGGAGATTTTTACTCTCATGTGGTCGGGAGCAGCCAGTTAGATATCAAGCTTGTGGGACAAAGAAAGGCCAGGTTTATTAAGATAGTAGTAAATTGGACAAGGCATGGTGCTCACACAGCTCTGCAGGACGCCTTTACCGCATTCATTCATTTATCTTCAGTAAGCACTTTACTCTGATTAGGATTGCTTTGTATTAAATTACTGATTTGTTTATCATTTGGAAAATAGAACTAGGCAGTATGGTGATGCAGCAGATATCACTACCACCACACAGCTCCAGGGTCATCGGTTTGATCCTGAGTTCCTGTCTGTGCATGTTCTCCCTATGTCCATGTGTTTCCTCATAGTTCTCATGCCTGTAGGTGGATTGGCTGAACTAAATTGCTTCTAGGTGTGACTGAATGGACATGTGTGTGCATGGTGTCCTGAGATGGACTGGCCTCCCACTCAGGGTGTGTCCACCTAGCACCTAGAGGACCTGGGATAGGATCCGGATCCACCATGACTCTGACCAGAATAAAGCTGTTACTGAAGAAGAATGAATGAATGAAAAAGAGCCAAATATGTTCATTAGAAAATATCACAGGCAGGTTCAAATAAAAATAACTATAGTAGCAGGTGGGATTGGGCAAACTTTCTGTGGGCGTTGGCATTATTGGCCAGAATTCTTTCATGAGCATGGCAGGAGTGGGAATAAAACACAGATCTCTACAATGGAAAGTTTGTGTGTATTATTATTATTTTTCATTAAACACAAACCCATTGGACAGAAACTGAATTTATCTATGTTAATTAAAATGTGCATCTCTTTATATTCAAAATTGTGCTGTTGCAATACCAACAAGCTGTTACTATGGCCCGTTTAAAAACAACAAGATTTTAAGCTGTGCATTAACGAATGAGTAATCCGATTTTATTTGCATTTAAAGTGAACCACACTCTGTGGCACTTCTGTTGGACTACTTGTTCCAGCCATACTGTTCTGCTACTAAAGATTTAATACCTCTACTTTAATCACATCGCATATGTCTTCCTGAGTCTTGATCGACTTCCCGTACAGAATAAAATGTTACCATAGCCTGTGATCTGAGATTTCCACCCCAATCTAACAATTACATCTTTAATTTAGAGAGTGAACTAGATTGTGAGGCTAGGTCACTGCATCAGATGTGTCTCTCGAAACATTCTCTACTTCAGCAGAGAACTGTTCAAGGCAGAAAGAAGTAGACATTTTTTCATGTAATTGACTCAGCTATCCATGCCTTCAAATCCTTTCTGTGCATCATTAAGAATTCCACGGCAGGCAGACCTCCAGTCAGAAAAGCATCAATATCTTGTGTAAAACAATAAAATCACATAACCCTTCATCATGGGAGAGCGGGCTGATGTTAGCCCATCGCTAATGCTAGCGGCACTGCCTGGGGATTGTGCTTGGTCAAGTTTTCTCTGACCTGCAGTCTCTAGATGTCTCATTATAACCTTATTCCCAATAACTCCATTGCATCATGAGGCACATATCTGTGCCTCAAACTGTCCCGCTAGAGGCTAATCTCTTATTGAGACTAATGGTAGAATTAGCATCTGTGAGGCTGAATGGGACACAATAGTACATCTCACTGACAGTTATATGGGTTGACTGCTCTGGGGCAGAGTGAGAGAGAGCGCGAGAGAGAAAGAAAGTCTCTACACTTTGCTTTTGCAACCCACTGCCCCAAAGGAGACACTGCCTTTGAGTTAGAGAGCGAGGAGGAAAAAATAAAAACATGAGGATATGAAACAGAAATCCCTGGGCTGCATTCAGCACTCTGCTGAGCTTCAGCTTCCCTGCTTGATTTGTTCTAGCATGTTTATTATCATTATTGATATTGTTATTATTATTATTATTATTATTATTATTATTATTATTATTATTATTATTAAAATTTTTTACATTTCTCACACTGCGTCCACATGTACTGCAGATTTCTTTTTGGGACACTGGGGGAAGCTGGGATCCTTGAGCCTGATGATGCGCTTACAATTTGATTACTTTCTCTTTCTCACACACACACACACACACACACAGGAAGTAAGGAGAGGCCATGGTGGAAAAGATTGGTAAAGAAATGCAGATAGGGATAGTTTCTGAATGTGTGTGTGTGGTATTAGCCTGGGTAAGCTGGAACGCTTTGATAGCACAATGATAGCCCGAGTCCTCAGCTGCAGCTGCGTTAGCATGTTAGTTGGTCCAGCGCCATGCAATATTGCCAGAACAGAGGAGCAACTCAAGAATGCTGGCTAGCTGCCCGTTCACACTCCCTCTCTTATTTCTCTCTCTCTATCTGTGCTTCTGTATCTGCTCCGGATGCTTTTCTCTGTAGGGGCTGCTGGAGCACAAGGCAGCATACGCAGACCTGACACATTTCAGAGTGCGCTAAGCTGGATTTGCAGCATATTTAGGGAAACGCATTTCAAGGTTGCAAAAGATAATCTGCATTTTTAATGCAGGGGTTTGTGTGTGGGACAAAGAGACAATTTACAAATCTGTCTGTGCATTATGGTGATGGGAGTTTAAAAGCAGTTTGCTGGCCTCTTTAGAACTTTTGAAATAATTCCAAATAATGCCTAGTGCCTCTTGCTATTGCATTTGCCCTCCTTTTCCATTTGTGGCAGAACCCATTTAACCAGCTAGCAGTCTCTGACACCTGTATACACACATCATATAAAAAGAGCAGATAAGTGCGTGCTCATTTTCAGCTCTGCTTTTAATGCCGATTTCTCACTAGGTTCAGAAAGGGATTCAAATCTGCAGTGATCATAACAGGTCTTGATGTTAATGTTGTTACTCTTGGGGACTCTGAACAGCATGTTTTCTTGCAAATGAAGCTAAAACATGTTATGAGATAGACCAATTGCAGCCTTTTTTATGAGATTTTTATTGCAATGACCTTACAGTTTTCAAGGTGTGAAATGATTAAAAATAATTCATTTTTTAAGTGTTTTTCGATTTTGTGAATTGAGAAAATAAATAAATAAATAAATAAACAAAATGATTTTATATATATATATATATATATATATATATATATATATATATATATATATATATATATATATATATATATATATACAACAACAATAATAATTATGATAATAATATTGGGGGGTTAGCACATTTGCCTCCACCTGCCCTGCATCCATGGATTTTGCATGTTCTCCCCATACTTTGGGGGTTTCCTCCATTTACTCTGGTTTCCTCCCCCAGTCCAAAGACATATGTGGTAGGCTGATTGGCATTTCCAAATGGTCTGTAGTATGTGAGTGTGTGTGATTGTGTCCTGTGATGGGTTAGCACCCCATCCATGGTGTCCCCCACCCTGTCTCGTTCCCTGCGAGAGACTCCAGGCTCCCTTGTGTAGGACAAGCGATACAGAAACTGGATGGATGGATAATAATAATAGTAATAATAATAAAAATAATAATAGTAATAATACTAAAATAACCAACTAATCTTTCAAAATCTTTCACATAAGAACTGTAATGTTCTTAATGCTCCATATATGGGTGTATTTTTTAAAAATTGTTGTAGTTGTTTTTTTTGTTGTTGTTTTTTTTTTTTGTAGAACCATACCACTATTCACCCACAAAACACTGGAAGACACAAAAAAACAGGGCTGCTGGAAAAAATAAATAATTTTACATTAATATGTAACAAATGAATTATAGTGCCCATTTGTAATAACAATGATGAGTGGCGAAAACATGAACAATTAATGTTTTTTAAATTAATGGAAGTGATTTTTTTTTTTTTTTTTTTGGAGACCCCAACTGCCCTGTACATAGCATGTGGTCTATAAGGGTAATATGGAGCAACCTGCTCTGCTGGGAAGTGTTAGTTTTACAAATGAAATTTTAAACTGAAAATGTATTTGCACAAATGCCACACAAAGCGCGCACAAACACATCAAGGCACAGACGGTCAAGCTGCGGTCCAAAGACCGCTTAGACCCATCACACCAAACAGCACAGACAGTTAAAATAGCATAGCAGAGTGAAGTTCCATGCCATTCATGAAAGCAATAGACATGCTTTTGTACTCAATGCACAGCCAGAGAACACACACAAACGCATAAAATATCAAGGCCAGGAGAAATCCACCAAACAAACTTGCGTCTGGAGCTCCACGACAACAGGCACGCAGCGGACAAATTTGACCAACAAAAAAAATATGGTGTGCCTCCTGTTCATATCTGTTTTTGTACTGTTTTCAGTTACATCCACAATATAAGCTGATAAGATAGTTTCCTAAAAAGACAAGACAATAGGAACTTTTACTTTTATGAAATATTTTTGAAATAAGGAGTATTTATAATACATTATATATATTTGTAATAAATATGCTGTATACACAGTCAATATAAAAGTTTCCACAGCCCTGTTAAAATTGCACTTTTTTGTGATATACAATAAATGAAACCAAAATAATCAGGTCAGATCATTTTCCACATTTAATGTGATATAGAAACCAACAAAATTCAGGTCAAAAAATAAAAATGAAAATTTTAGATTCAAGTTTAAAAACTTGGTTGCATAAGTGTGCACACCCCTTAACTTATATGTTTTTAAAGCACCTTTTATTTGTAATATAGCACTCTGTGTTTGTTTGTTTGTTTGCTTGTTTGTTTGTTTGAGAAATAGTCTACCAACTTAGCACATTTGGATTTGCCAATTTTATTCCACGCTTCCTTGCAAATATGCTCCAGATCTGTCAAGTTGTGAGGAGATCTCATGTGCACATTTCTTCAAGTCATTCCACAGGTTTACAATAAGATTTAGATCTGGGCTCTGACTGGGCCATTACAAAACTTTGATCTTCTAAAGACATTCCTTTATTGATTTGGATTTGTGCTGGAAGCTGAACATTTCCAGTTGTCTAACAAAGGCTTTTGCAGGTTTTGTGCCAAAATAGATTGCTATTTAGAGCTATCCATGATACCCTCTATGTTGACTAGAATCTCAGTTCAAACTGAAGAGAAGTAGCCGCATAGCGTGATGCTGCCACCATCGCGCTTCATATCTTTTAGAAGGTCTACCTTGCTCTCATCAGACCAATACACATTTTCCATGGTTTGGGGTGATTTAGGCAGGCTTCCACCGATTTCCAATGATAATTACTTTTGAACATGAGTTGAGTGACTTTTTTTTTTTTTTTTTGGTAACTTTTGAGCACGAGTTAAACTTGAATATGATTGGCTAATTCTGAGCACAGTTACATTCCGCATTATAAAAGGGTGTGCACCCATGTACAACCAGGTTATTGTAAATGTTTTCATTTTCTTTTTTCCTTAAAATATTGCTATATGAGATTAAAAGTTTCAGAAAAAGATATGACAATTTATCTTGGTTTCATTGTTTTATATTACAAAAAAACGCTGCTATTTTAATAGGGGTTTGTAAACTTTTAATATCCACTGTATTTACTAGTATTAATAGGTAACAGGTATAATTTTCAGATTTCCAAAGTCTGATATTTCCCCAACTTCTCTGCAGATTACAGATTACAGATGTTGTTCATAAGCAATCGTGTCAGCGGTTGCTTTAAACACTTTCTGCTCTTTTCTCAGTGAAATGTGTAAAAAAAAATAAATAAAAATGGAATTCTGTAATGGATAGAGATTCTCTTGAACACACCAACAATGTGGTACCCCTTCCATGCTGTAGTTGAGAAATTATATATAGTATCTCACTCACTCACTCACTCACTCACTCACTCACTCACTCACTCAGTTATTCATGTAATAGGCCAGTGCAGGCATGGGTCCTGAACACAAACATACACTGAAGTAATGGTGACAGCAACATATTTCAGGTGGAGAGAATGTGGGTGAAACTTGCCACATGTTCACAGGTGTTGTGTATGGGATGCTCCAGTAAGACACATTCAAGTACAAGACATGACAGAAAAGGAGAAAGGGTTAGAGGTGTAAAAATGTACATTAGTTTGGCTTCTCTCTTCACATATTGTCTCAGGCAGCCATGTTTTTATCTCGCTGTCAGCGAAATCTCACTTGTTATATCAGCTGAATTATGCTCCTCTAGGGCTTGCTTTGGTTTGAGAGGGACAGTGTCAGTGGTGCTAATTCTATTACTAATGACTGATACACATGAAAAGTACAAAAAATTAAGGTATTTCATAAAACTACAGTGGCTTAGAAGCTGTGAAATTAAATTAAGACCATCCTCAGGCATGAACATTAAAGGTTATGACTAAGGACTATTAATGGAGATCCACAGAAACACTACCAGATTGATTCTTTTCTTGTTTGTTTTGGTCACCCGGTCATTTGAAAATTCCAAAAGCCAAAAATAAGCTCCCAACCAAGGATATTGAAGACTATCACATGCCTCCTTAAAGACACGTAAAGTCAGCCACCATATCTTTCCAAACTGCTGCCGAAGCTACATCATCTGAGCACACAAATTTGCTACCTACCATGTTCCACATGCATGAGCTCTCAAACACCCACAGTGTTGCTCTGAATGAGAAAGTAATATCCATCCTTCCCACCAAGAAAGCATGGCCAATTACTCTCTTTTGGACTGCCGGCCATGGGTGGCTGTAGATTCAAGCTCATGATCTCCCAGGAGCATGTGATCTTCCACTTGGGAACCCTAGCACACTCATTCTGATTATTATATCAATTACCATAAGGACCAAAGCAGTTTTTCTGTTTGAACCATCTGGCAGTCTGATCTCACACACATCCAAGTTCATTCTCCACATTTCAAATGTGTTTCAACATTTTGAAATCATTTTGTCATATAGAACCCAATGGTGTTGCTGATATATCACAGATAATTAGTATAATCAGGACTGTGTATTCATTTGTACTTTGATAGCACTGCTGCTTGCTCCATGTAACCCAAATACTAATGACTATGTCCCAGGCAACAAAAATAAATGTAGATTTTCATTAAAAGTACAGTAGATCAGGAACATACTGTTCCAGTAAAACTGTCTAATGAATGCCCAAGCCATTACACATGACTTTGGACTATGAATGGAGCACCACAGAATGTGAGATTCCAACTATTCCAATTACACAAATGGCCATAATGGTACATAGACAATTTGTAGCCATTTCTAAGTAATGGCACTGCAGTACATTTTAAGTAAGTACTAAAGATGCTGTATTTTTATCTTGTAAATTTGTTGACTTGTAAGGTAAATAAGTTATTTAATCTTACACTCAAAATGAACCCCTTAGTCTCAGAAGGTTTAAATGAAAAGCCATATGAAATTCTCTCACGTCCTTATTATAAAAATAGTGGGTGCAAAAAAAACCCAGTTCTATTACTACACATTTATTTAAATGACTGAGTTCAGTAAAATGTATCATAATAATGAGATATAAATGTGTGAAGCCTTCCCTAGTGGAAGTGATGCACAGTTAATAATGTTACACAGGTGATATTATCCTTAGGCTATTTGGATAGATTTCATCCTTTTTCACTTTACAGGGTTCAAAATGGACTCAAATCAAAATATTAATGAGCTGGTTTGCTACACACCTGCTGACACTTTGAAAATAAAAATAAATGTTTATATACTTAATTTGAATATCACATTGGAGATTTTTATATGCACAAAGAATCGTTTGAGTTTGTAAAGAAAATGTCTTCATCTTTACACACGGTTATTACAAAGCATTTCCAAGTAACACATACTGTATAAATAACAGACAGACATCATAGCATAGACATTATAGTAACAACTTAATAGTGACTTCCACTGTGGCGCACATGCCACATAAGTGTAATAATACACCATTAAGAAGGTATTGGTATTTAACAATGAAAATTGCATAATCATTTCACGTAGCTCTCTATAAGAAGACATTTATTTAATATTTATGGAACGAGTCTCAGGCGTTATTCATTTGTATCAGTAAGGTCTTCAGGAAAGTTGTGTTTTTTTTTTTTTTTTTTTTTTTTTTTTTTTTTTGCTTTGACAAGCTGAAGGACATTCACCAACATTAAATTTAACTGTAAATGGAAATTAGAAAATTCCTGCAGAAATGGTTTTAGGACATGCTTTCGTTTACAACAGCACTCACTCATGTTTTATTCGTTAATTATTGACAGGCACCTAGATTCTGAGCTCATGTTAACTTTTACAGACACTTCAGTTGCTCAAGTGTCGAGTATTAATCATATACGAGTTGTAAATTCCAAAGAATTGTGTAATTATTTTGGTTAAAATATGGGATGATAGTTTAACTAATTTTCACTGAAACAGCTGACAGGTTCACTGAACGACATAAAATACCTCATCACTGGAATTTTTTTTTTAAGTAAAAGGATGCTAAGTACAATCCCAATCCTGAAAACAGTATGGAAAATGCAAAAAACAAACAAACACAAAAAGAGTCATTTGAAAATTCCATTCACCCAGTTCTTTATTGAAAACACATTATTAACACATTATTTGATGTTTTAGTTTGTGAATTTAATTTATTTTTGAAAATATGCACTCATTTCAAATCTGATGACTGCAACACACTCCAAAAAAGTTGGGACAGTCGACTGTTTACCACTGTGTAACATCACCTTTTCTTTTAATAACACTTATTAAGTGTTTAGCAAGCGGAATTTTCCTCCATTCATCCATTATGCATTTCTGCAGCTGTGCAACTGTATGGGCCCACACATTCTCAATCGGAGACAGGTCAGGACAGCAGGCAGCCCATGCCAGCACCCGCACTCTCTGCTTACACAACCATGTGCTTGTAGTCCGGACAGAATGTGGTTTGGCGTTGTCCTGCTTGAAAATTCAGGGATGTCTGGATGGCAGCATATGCTGCTCCCAAATGTGTACATATTTTTCTGCATTAATGGTGCCCTCACAGATGTGTAAGTTATCCATGCCATGGGCACCGATACACCCCCATACCATGACAGACACAGGCTTTTGGACCGGACGCTGATAACAGCTTGGATGGTCCTTTTCCTCTTTGGCCCGAGGGAAGAGGAAACACAACGAATATTTTGTCCAGAAACTATTTGAAATGTTGACTCGTTGGACCAGAAAACACGATTCCACTGTGCTATTGTCCATCTCAGATGAGACCGAGCCCAGAGAAGTCGGTGGTGCTTCTGGACAGTGTTGATGTATGGCATCTGCTTTGCATAATAAAGTCTTAACTTGCATCTGCAGCGGCGAATGGTGTTGACTGACAAAAGTTTACCAAAGTATTCCTGAGCCCATGTCAGTATATCCATTACAGACTCATGACAATTTTTAAGACAGTGACGTCTGAGGATCGAAGATCACGCACATTCAGAAGTGGTTTTCGGCCTTGCCCTTTACGTACCGAGATTTGACCGGAGTCCTTGAATCTTTGAATTATATTGTGCACTGTAAAAGGTTAAATGCCCAAAATCCTACCAATTTGCCTTTGAGAAATGTGTTGGATTATTCGCTGACGCATCTGTTGGCAGATTGCCGAGCCTCGACCCATGTTTGCTCTTGAAGGACTAGGCCCTTTTTGGAGCCTCCTTATATACTATGATTACACGATTGCCTCACCTGTTTCACATCACCTTCTTATTTCTAATTTTCACATCATTATTAGCCTTAAATTGTCCCTGTCCCAACTGTTTTTATACATGTTGCATGCATCAATTTCAAAACAAACCTTTACCTTCAAAAAACTATGCAGTTGATTAAGTAAAACATCAAATACCTTGTCTTTATACATTTTTTCTTTAATTAAAAGTCAAAATACATTTACAAATCACTCCTTTTTGTTTTTATTAGCATTTTCCATATTGTCCCAACTTTTTCAGAATTGGGGTTGTATAAACATATGCATTTAATTGTTAAGTAAATTGGAAAAATAGAATTTGTACCATAACTCCTGACAAAAACCTGAGTAACCAGTAAGCAAGCATGTTTCCTGGTGTAAGCTGCCAATACAAATACATTATTCATTTTTTATTGATTTTAACCTGCTGCTTGTCAATTTTGCTGTTAACTACAGGATGCTTTTTGCTAAAAATAAATAAATAAATAAATAAATAGCAATATCTAGAGCTTGTCAAGCTTTTTCAGTCAAAATCAATTAAACTGTCTTGGTATTTGCTATCATTTTACGTGAAAATAAAGAACTACCTTTATGGTTCTATTAATACTTGCATAGTGTTTTATACACTTATTTGCTTAAAAGCTAAAACTTCATCATCATTTCAATGTACTGTAATTCGACTCACTTGGAAATTACTATACTGTTTTACACTAAATATATAGACAGAATTTTAGAGGTGTTACCAGGTACTTACTTGGTTAATAATGAGCACTTAGGGGAGTATAAAAGAAAACACTACTAAAAACCAACCGTTCAATACCTTACACAGAAAATAAATTCTGGAGACTAACCATTTGTAATATAAAGTATATTAACAGATAATATCATTACTTTATTTTATTTGTGACCCTAAAATCTGCTGCCTACCCTCTAACACATCGATAGTTGGGATGCCAATAACATTGACATCCACATTCATTTTCAGGCTATAAATCTTTGGGCATGAGAACACAGGATATCTAGCAACATCCATTGTGCTTATTTAGTGCTAATTAATGTTACCATCTGACACTACCTGAAGAATTAAGGCGACTGTAAGAACAACTCACATTTTTAATATCAATAACTGTAACTGTGTATTTTCTCTATACTTCTCTTGAACATGTTCATAAGCTGAGCATCATATTGAGCCATGCCAATTTAGAGCTGATGTCTCAGGGTGTTAAAATCATTGCAAGAAATTCAACTTTCCCTGGCTATCTGCCTATGCCCTGTGTGAGCTTGTGTCTCGAGTGACAGTGACTGCTTGCTCTGCCGTCTTAAATTGGGACTAAACCATGGTGCCTGGTCTCCTGTGTGTCTGCTGTAATTGAATCCAAAATGCCTAAACCTCATGTGTATGGCTACTGTCAGAAAGCAGTATGTTTGGGTGTGTGTTTGTGTGTGTTTGGGTTGTAAATGGAGATGACTCTGGGAGGTCCCAGCGGTGCTGTAGGCTTACTGTTCCCGAAAGTGCTTGAGGTTTTTCACTCTGTTGCATTTTAGTGTCCACAGGCCAGTGGTGATGGTCTCCGTGGAATTGATTGCATACTGAGCGTTAGATTTTCATTCTACAATATACTGAATGAAATTCTTTATCTGTTCCTTTATGGGACTAAATTTGTTGCTTGTGCTGCTTCAAAATATCACCAGTATTCATTCAAAAATGAAGTTAATAAACCACCAAAAGGCAGAATATTTGGCCTTTGACATGTAATGGATAGACTATTTGTGAGCTATTCACATAGATATTAACCAATGCTTATCATTATTCTTGTTTTTAATACAAAATTAATCCATATCTTTAGGGATTTTATGAACATTTTATAATGGCAGGTCTAACTAGATTCTAGAATAGCCATTATTTATGCAGACAAAGATCTTGGCTACTTTTACAGTGTTATCGGCATTTCTGAATTGAACGGGGAAATATTGTTATTGACCTGTAAGACTGCATGCAGTAATTTAGCTCTAACCAGCTCCATCCAGCAGTTCTGATTAATCATACATCTGTTCGATTTATTCTACTGTGTCTCAGGGGATTATTAGACCTTTTGGTCTATAGTAATGGAGGTTAAATTTGGCGTTTTTGCAGGCTTATTATCTGCATTAGTGCTTTATATAGTATTCAGTTGAGGAGTTTAGCTGTTTTTCAGTTGTTGTTTTTTTTTTCTTTCACTTTTCTTTTCAAACTGGCTCAGTCACTACAAACCAACACTGATACTATAATTAAGAGATGTATTTCTTCTTTGTTGGTGAGCACATGTATGGTTAGTATGTTTACAATGTGTATAAAGGTATGCACTATGGCTCTCTGTCTAGAGGAAATATAACTGATTGATTTATTCACCACTTAGTCATGCCAAAGGACAGTTAATGCTCATCAAGATAGACATGCTTTATCATAGGACGAGGTGATCGGTCACAATAACTACGTGCAACACTCCACTCAGCATCTGAGTCTTAAACCAGTTACTCTTAAGTCACTTCATTTGATCAACCCAAAATCACAATCTGGCCCACATGACTCCACATGCCGAAGTGTCCTTGGGCAAGACACTGAACCCCAAGTTGCTCCCGATGGCAATTTAGCACCTTGCATGGCAGCTCTGGTACCATTGGTGTGTGTGTATAAATGGGTGAATGAGATACAGTGTAAAGCGCTTTGGATAAAAGCGCTATATAAGTGCGCCATTTACCATTTAAGCAATCTTACAAATCAGAAATCCAAGAAATAATACAAAGATGAACAGCAAAAAAGGGCAATCTCAAACCTTAGTTGTATTGCCAAGAAGTACTACAATAAAGCAGTCATTTCATGATAATTATAGAGAAAATACAGGTGTAATCCTAGATACTGTCTGAAGAAGAAGGTGTTTAGACCTTTGCGGAAGGAGCAGAGACACTCCGAGTCTCAGAGTGTGTAGATAATGTTTTACCGAGGATGGAATAGAGAAAAAAAGCAACAACAAGATTTCTGAAATTGATTCTTGCTGTAGAAGGAAGTCAGTAGGCTGACCGCCAAAAAGATGAGAGAATTACTCATATCTTTCAAAGCACTTTTTGAATAATATTTGCCTTTATCCACTGCAGTGTGTATGGATGAGCTGTACGCTAGTCGATGTAAAGAAACTGAGTTAGGCTCACTACAGCTGTCATGTGATATTGCATTTCAAATGTAAAGATTATTTAATCCCACACCATCCTCATGAAGTTGCGAGTTGTGGCAATGTTAAATTAACTGTTAGCTGGTTGATGAGTGACAAAAATAATTTCACACTTGCTAAGCCACCATTTTCCTACGGAGAGAGCAAGAGACTTGTCCTGCTTTGCATTTTATGCCTTGCAGCTATAATTAACGTGTAATCAAACTCAAATTTGACCCTGTTTGCATCTTTGCTTTCAAACATCAACCACCTTTGTATAAGATGAGGCAAGAAGCCCCTCAGGTTGTGCAGACATGAAGAAAGAAATGTTTCACTTCACCGCACCAAATCATTACATGTTTACTGTGACACTGGTCTTAAATAACTGCACAGCAATGTATTAGCAGTGAGAGAGACTGCCATGATATGCTGACAAGGCCTTTGGTCTTAAATTGTTATGTCTTTGCAAAACTGCATCTGGAAAAATAAACTGCCTGTTGTAAAGCTTGCAGACTTGCAGCTAATCCATAGTGAGCACACTTTGATAACTTGTCACACTTTCAGACCTGCATGTGCTGTGTCTGTATCAGAGCAAAAAAATTATATACTCTTGGTTTGTTTGTTGTTTGGTTTGGTTTGGTTTGATTCAGCGTTTGGTCGATTCACAGTCAAATTTCTTTCTCACTACTATCAAACTTAGAGTTCGCTTGAAAGCGGACCAAGACCAAAACGATTGTTTTGCTCTTTTGCCTGCTCGAAAGAACTGCACTGATGGGGAAAATGCGCCGAGGTTCAATTAAAAAGGAATGGTCATTTGATATGTGAAATCGTGCTTAGTGCAATTACGACAGAGTTCTGAACCTGCTGACAGACGCTCTTCTCTTTACTTACTGCACTTTCCTTCAACTGCACCATAAATTCATTGGATTGCTATTAAATAAACTCAAGCTTTAACCACTTCTTCTTCCTCTTATTATTATTATTATTATTATTATTATTATTATTATTATTATTGATGTTGTTATTATTGTATTTAATTTTTTTAGTCTTTTTTTTTTTATAGCTGCCTGCCAATAATGAACTTGGTTCAATTCCCAGGATAATATATAAACCTAATTTAAAGCCTAATTTAAACCACTGCTACCCTGACCTGAGAGTTTTACTGATTTTACTAATTATTTACTAAGGAGTAAATTATTTACTAAGGAGTAAATAATTCTGTAAATGCACTGCACAGGTTTTTTTGTTTGTCCTGCAATCTTCATATTTGACTACTCCCTTGTACCCGCATAAAAGTAAAAGCTTCATACTTGTGTGATCCATCCATAACATATGCATGGATGAATAGATAGATAGATGAATGAATGGATGGATGGATGTACTTTATTGATCCCCAAGGGAACATTTGGGAAGGTATAAGATTATAAGGTACTGTGTCATGAGATTGCAGCCAGGTTTCGACCCACTTTTGTTTTTACACTCAGATGTGTCTCACGTGTGCAGTGTGCGTAATTAGTTTTCCTTTGAGAAATCAATGGCATTGGCACCTGTTTGACCCCTCAATTGATTTCCATGTATGTGCGATTGGTAAGAGCCTATCACTTACTACTCATACTACTCATACTAGACTTTTTATTGAAAAGCAGATCACAGAAGGTAAACAAAGTGCAGCTTCACTATTGATCGCGCAAATATAAAGCTTCACACCGCAATGAGTGAATCATGACATTTTCATTGATCTCATCGGCTCTTTTCTCCTCTCTCTGTCTCTCACTCGCAGTCTCCTTCTCGCTCTCTTTCTGGTGAAGAAGTGCTATCAGGCTACTAATTTTGACGGAGCACAATAATTGATTCTATGCTCCAATGCCATGTTCTCTCTCCACCACCACACTGATTAAGGTTTCCTGAGTCAGACTAATGAGAATGCGCTTTGTCCAAATTATACCGTAATTAGCCATTCTGTGATGCCAGAAAGGACACACATTTAACCAAGATATTGTTTTCACATTTTTTTTTTTTTTTTAACTTGCATTTATCTCCCTGGCTGGTAAAGATGTGATAGTACCACAGTGGAGAAAACAGGTTATAGAAAAACATCATTTCTGTAAGAGAAATTATAACTTGCTCTGGGGAATGCATGTTTTGCCCTCCTAAAACAGAGCCAATATAATTTTCAGTAAGTTTCTCAATTTCGGCATTTGGAGATACAACAGATAAGTGCAGTTACTCACTATGAAGAGGGTTTTTTAATCTTGTATATATTGTGTCTTGTGTAGAAATTACATTTGATGGAAGTGTTTCTAAATCTACTTAGTGGTCATATGCCTCTGCATATTTTTATAACTTTTCTTGGCTCCTATTTTGTCACTTAGCATAGCCTTCATTTCCAAATGAGGTGTTGAGCATTCCAAGTCAATTTTTTCCTCCTCAAATTGACTTCAAAGCTACATGGATAATCCTCTCTTCCTGTGTTCGCCCCTCACATTATTAATCCTGATAGTAATCCGTTTAGGAGCTTTCACACGTTACAGTTTATTGGCATTGTGTTTGAGCAGAAAGCGAGACAGAGCTTTTTCTAGCTGCTTCTTGCAGCCATTTCGCCACCATTAGAATTCTACACATCTTGTTTTTTTTCCCCTTTCGGATTTATTTCAAGCACAAAAATAATGTATGAGTAAGCCTCTCCTGATCAGGCATCTACCAGCTGTTAAAAATGAGACTGCTATAGGTTAATGAAGTTTCTCTATTACAGCAGATTTCTACCTACCTCTTGCAGAAGGCATCCTGGTGGTGTGATGAAGACTTTATTGAGATTTTCAGTCTTAATTATCGTCCTGTTGGCTTACAGGTGGAAAAACTGGCAAACACTGAGCCAAGCGTTTTTTTTCCCCTTCCACTGTCATTTTCAGGCTAAGCTTGGGGTTACATTAACTAGGCTTACATGCTGAAACAACAGCTTGCCTAACAGATTCTTCTAGAGGTCTGATTGCAATCAACATTTTACTGTTATATAAAGGTGTCTGTCTGTAATTTAGCTCACCAGGACAAGAAGCATTTTAATCAGCATTCCAGCAGTACTGATAAAGTAAATGTTCTCAAGAAAGACACTTTGAAAGAGATATGTGCAATTTTAAATTGCTAATTGCTTATACATGTACCATGTTTGTCCTGCAGTATATTACCCCTATGGCTATAATACAAAATTGAAAATCAAAGGTTTAATGTGTCCTGGCATTATAGCAGTAGCTTTCTTATAAGGTGGTTATAGTAAAATAGGTAGTGTTAAAAGCATTTACATTTAAAGGGGTCTAAAATTGGATTTCATCTATATATCTATCTTTAATGGGTAGGTTTAAACTTTACAAATGTGGCTATGACCAGTTTGTAAAATATGAATGTTATTAAATTTAAATACATTATTGGGATTGAACAGCTAGTGTGTTCTAAACAGATACAAATGCACAAATGAGAATCTACAGAACGCAAATAGTGGGAGGTTTTTGCTTTCAACAGATGCAAACAAAAATGATAATTGTCTGAGCGAGATTAAAAGCCAGTGCTGTTATTATGAACTTGAGTCAGAAATTTTAATTATGAACTTCAGTCAGATTGAGTAACTGTCAGAATCACAATTCACACATCATACTGACACTTCTGACATTTCCACATCAGGTTTTTTCTCCCCAATGTTTTCCAGTGTAGGATTCATGTGTAATTAAAAAAAAAAAAAAAAAGAAAACTATAAGTGCTTTTGGCCATATCTAGTTTAGGTTTAAATCTGAATACAGGTTCAAATATTTTGAGCACTACACAGATATTGACACTGTGTTACACCCCTAGTGCAACTCTATTTTAAATGTTCATCTGCAAAGTTAAACCAAGTGTAAGCCCTGTTTGTGCAATATTACATGAAATAATGTAATTGTATGGGGCATATGTTTACACTTTTTTTTATATATTTTTACACTTAATGAGCAAAAGTGTTTGACTCCTAAAATATCCTAAAGCAGAACTTTTCCTATAGCTCTCCAGTCATCTCTTGTACTGCAGTTATCGCAAGTGATATTAACCACCCTCTTAGTTGCTCATTACTAATCCTTCCAGGTTTATCTGTCTTATAAATTAAGGATCCTGGATTTCATCTGGTGGCAAGGTCATGGGAAAAGCTTCTTTGCTATCCTTCTAGCATAATGCTCCACTTTGTTGCGTGATTTCATTCCATTTTATGACCCAGTAAAAAATCAGAGGTCCCTGATTAGTCTTAGGGATGAGCTCTGTGTGGTGTTAATATTCCTGCTTGAAAAGGGCAGATTAAGTGTAGAATCCATTAAATGAGGAACAGATTTTCTACAGCCTGATTTTGTGGCTGATATGGCAGTGGCAGTATCTGGGAGAGGTCCAAGCAAAGTGGACGTTGGCTGTTAGATGCATGCTGGATGGGATTATGACTCTGACAGATAAAGTATGCTTTAATGAGGAGTGTGAGGGTGATGAAGAGCAGAGGGTCACATGAGACCACATGATGTTCATCCTCAAGTCTCTTGAAGTTTTTGATGTTCATTGTACTTGCCTCAGCATTTATGGGCAATAAGACTAGCTAGGTTCATGATGATAGAAAATTAAATACGATTTGCATACTTCTGTGTCCACCTTCCAATATCCTTGCATTTCTTGACTTCACACTGTATAATTGTACAATAGAAATCTTTCTAGTGTGTTTCATTCAAACCAAAAAATCACTAAACGTATGTTTCTGACATATGTCCGTTTGTGTAATTTGTAATTTGTGTAATTTAGACAATGATGCTCAATCTGTCATACTTTAGCGAAAAAAATATGATAGAGTAAATAATTCACTTTGGTTACGTTCATTACTCCCATGACCAACTGATGATGTATTGCAGAAACAGAGACGCCTATATGAAGATTAAATCTATGGAGTGTGTCTCTCTGTGTAATCATCTGACACGACTGTCACTGATTGGCTGTGTAAATCTGCAGACTGGACTCATTACAGTTAGCCCACAGTGTCGCTTAATTTCTGTCTGCGTGTATTTCTTACGGCCACTAGAGGTGCTGTTGCATTCCATTTGACAAAAATCCAAAAGAATACTCTTCAAACGTGTTAGCTGCAAATAAGATGATGTGGATGCCAAATAAAGAGCACTCTTCTTGGCCTCACATTTTATTGCAGTACAGCTGCATGATCTGGAAGAAAGACCCTTCATAAGTGTCAACACCCCAAATGAACCTCACCATTACAGATAAGTATTGCATAATACTTCCATTTATTCTCTACTAATCAATGGTGAGCAGAAGAAACACTTTTTTTCCCCTTGTCTATCCACAATGGGAGACTCATCTCTGCCAAAATGTTTCAAAGGCTGTTTGGGGCAAGAGGGGGTAGAGACACTGTGCACAATCTCCTCAGTTCTTTCAAAGAGTTCTTCTATCATTAGCTCAGGGAATGAATTTCCAGAATCCTTCCAAGATCTAAACCTTCTTATCTCCATCTACTTTAGTCCCTTTCTTCTACACTGAGCGTGCAGTGTTTGCAAAGACAAAGAATCAGTCCAACGCCCTGCACTGAGACTGCAAATGGAGCTTTAAATAAGGAAAACTGAGCATGTGCTAAGAGACCCCCAGTCTACTGAGGCATGTGAAAGTCATCAGAAAGTGTTGTATGAGGACAACTGTGATGTAATGTAGTAATGTACAGCATGTCAGGGAAAAGCATGATGGTTACTACCCTCCTATACATGGCTAAAGTGTGGCTGTAAGATAGTGTCTACCAAGGGGATTAGGTTGCTATTTAATTCAGCCTCACATTGCTGTGATCAGCTATAACAGTTTCAGATGATGCCACTATTCTGCAAGGATAAGTCTGGCAGTTTTTGTTTGCCTTAGTTCTGCAAGTCCATTCTTTTGCGAAAGATGACACTTCATAGTCGGATGAACTATGACACTAAGGACAGTTTCTGTTCACCATTAGCTCTTGATCTTCTGACCCTCTCAAGATATGTAAAAGGCTCAGCACTGAAACAAGCATCTCTATCCCTCTATAAGTGCCTCCTACTGAGAGAATATAGCCAGGCTGTGCCTGTGAAGTCTGTCCCAATTCTCTGAAGTGGCCTTTTGTGTTCTCATGTTAGGTTAAAGCAATAATGGAAGTCAAACAGCACTGCTCTAGCAGGTCCATACTGAGCTCAAATGGTGAGCAATGTTAGGGCTGTCATCACAGAATAGGGATTGGCCAGACAGGTTAAGCTTCTTATTACAGGCATTACGGAGGGAGACGTGCTTACCGTCAAACTCCATCAATATAAGGCCAAAGGAAAGTGGGAAGCACCTTTACCTTTTGAGGATTATTAATTATTCATTCGTTCATCTTCAGTAATTGCTATATCCTGGTCATGGTCGCAGAGGATCCAGAGCACATCCCAGAAACACTGGGCACAAAATTGTAATACGTCCTGGATAGTTTACAGTCTGTCAAAAATGCACCATGAACACACGCATTCACACATATACTCACATCTAATGCACAATTTAGAATAGCCAATCCACCTTCTATCTTTCTACAGTCATACTAAAATTTTTATATACTCTATGTTTAAAAAGAAAAGTAACATGATAACAAATAACTAAATTAATTAATGATTAATACTAAACAAATTTAGGTGTATTACAGCAATGCTGAAATTGTCTAATATTTCTCTTTATGAGATGATATTAAATAAATATTATTAAGTCTATTTCAATGAATTTTTTTTTAGAGTCTATTTGCAAAATGATCTACCAATACAACAACACAATTCCAAGCCTGTAAAGAGTTAAAACATCTTGCAATAGGCTTAGGCTCATGAAGAGAAATACTATTCAGCATATAGTAGCTAACCAAAAGTTACCCAATTAGCAAAGCTTACAATTAATTCAGACAATTGTGTTTAGTTCACTGAGGAAGCCAGAATTGTCAATTAAAAATACAATTAATTATGTAGGCCCCTGCAAGCTAAGACATCTGAAGGCACTCAGTCATTTGCATTGATTTGACAGAATCTAGAAAATACCAGTAAACCATCAAGGGTTTTTTTTTTCTTTTCCCTCACATTAGTGTCAGAAAGAGCTGACTCGATAGAAGCCATTAATTAGTGTTAATTGTGCTTCCAATCAACTGACAACAAAAACAAAACTTGATGCATTTTTTTTTTTTTTTAAAGAAGAGTGTAGTGTTCATCAATGATACTCTGTTTCTACCTCATTGCCACCTCATGAAGCGGAAATACAGTTAAACTAATAGCTTGGCAGAGAATCGGGTGTTGTCAGGGATAGGTGGGTGTAATCTAGTATATTTTTATGTATAAATCGAAGATAGCAACTCATATAGTAATTGAAATCAAACATCAAGGGAAAAGAATGCTTTATCTACCTTGTCCATCAGATTTGCTTTCTTTATTGGTTACTCTTATTGGTTGCAATTCTGCTCTGAGTATGGTGTCTCCTTTCCATCTATTGCTACTAACAAAATATACTTGAGTGGCCATCAATATACTTCACACATTCACACCTAGGGTCAGTTTAGCTTAGCTTAGCTTTAATGTTCACTTACTGGCATGTTGTTTGGAGTTGGGAGGAAATCAGAGAACCCAGAAGAAACCCACAAGCAAATCATGCAAAGCTCCACACAGACGGTAACCTGAGCTCAGGATCAAACCAAGAATCCTACAGCTATGAGGCACTACCTGCTGCACCACTGTCATCCTACCACATATGTAAAATGTAAATATGAGGACACAGTAAGGGGAGAATTCGTGAATTAGTCTCTTGAACCAGTGTCAATAAGAGGTAAATTATCTAAAATGTTCAATAGTTTGCACAGTTTCTTCTTCTCAAAATCAAATTAAACCCCATTGAAAATACAGTCTCTCTGATAAGCAACATTTTGTAGCTGCCACCTGAGAAGGAAGAAGTATGATGGGCTTTAAAGTACTTCTGGGTGTGTTAAAAGGGTCATATTATGTTTTTAAACGTTTTTAAAAGTTAATTATTTTGTTTATTGGGTCTAATACAATAGGTTAACATTCTTTAATGTTCAAAGAATGCATTATTTTTCACATACTGTACATTATTGCAGTACCTCCATTCCCAGGTTGCCTGAAATGCTCCGATTGAGTTCTGGTTTCTTCAAAGCTTTTCTTCTGAAAAGCTCAGAGTGCTCTGATTGGCCAGCTGACCCATTGCATTTTGATTGGTCAAAAACCTCAGGCGTATGTCGGAAATGAAATGCCCCTTACCATAATGGTGAGCTTCAGCTTCCAAGGCTTCTAAAGCAGTTCTTAGTTCCTAAGCAAAAGAGTTAATAATGTTTTACTGTATTTTACTGTATCAGTTTGAGCCCGAGTCAGATTCAGAAAATGCAGATGATTAAGCAGATCAATCGGAACCAACTTTGCAAAGACGACTTGAGCAGAATGTTTCACAGTGGTAAGTTTTTATTTTGTACCTCTCTTACCTTTCAGATAGAATATTATAACGGTTTGATCGACAGACAAAAAGACACAAAATACAGACAGGTAACCACGTCACAGGAATGTGTGTTACTCTGCACATTTATAGGTAAAAATTCCCACAGCTGAATATCAACACTTTAACTAGCACGTTAGCAGAGGTCTACAACACAAAACTCTGAACAGTGAATAGCAGAAACTTAATAAAATAACCAAACATACTTACAGGTTCTGATTCAGATGTAGAAGATTGTCCAAGCAAAGTGGAAATTGCCCAATTTTTCAGGGGTTGCCTTCGTATATAGCCTGCCTTGTACTCTCCCAGGTTCAGGAAGCTGTCCTCCGTAAAATGCACTGTGCACAAGCAATGTTTGGGTTGTACTGCTCAGGAACAGTGTTAAAAATAAACAGTAACCACTGATTCCTAATTCATCCGTTTTCGGAAGGCCAAACAAAAGGGTTTTTCTTTCGCACCGAAACACACAGCGTCTCCACGATATGGTGCGAACACAATTCACTTAAGCCTCGCCTTCTTTCTTCATGGCTGCCTTTGGGCAGGATTATGCTAATATTTCACATAGTGATGTAGATGTTTGCGGAAGTAATATCTGGACTTCGATTGAGGCATTTTAGGCAGGTTTGTAACAGTGTTCTCTGTTAGATCCCTTTGGGGGAGACTATGAGCTTTGTAACTTTGCAGATCTTATACATGCACAAACAGATACATTACACAACCAAAAAAAGGACAACATTAAAAAGGATAATATGACTGCTGTAACACCTGTATGTTGTCAAAAGCACAGATTATATATTTTTTTAAGTACAAAGGAACACCAGGTTCATTGTGTTTTTGTTACTGCAACCTCCAGCTCTTTCACAGATTTACATTCTTTGAGATTTGTGAAATATCTGTGTGGATCTGCATCTGTATCAGTGTTTGCAGTGTTCATGTGAAAGTGTTTCTGTGGTCACAGTTGGTCCTGTTAAACTTTTTGATTATATTAAGAAAAAAAAAGACTTGTGATTTTTCATAATTTGCATCCATTTGGCTGCCCACTTTTTCAATTGTTTTCTTTAATTGGTGATTTGATGTGAAAATAGGAAAAACTTCTCTGTTGTAATACGATAATGAAAATTACAATCCCAGAGTGGCGCGAATAAACCCTTGGCAATCCTTCAAGAGAATTGGAGAATATTTAATTAGCTGTAGACCCTCGTTGCTCTCATTTGCCTTTTTATTTTTATTTTTTTTTAAACCCCCCCTCCTTTTTCTTAGCTCTTGCTGTGCTCCAGCCTCCAGCATTAGAGACTTGGGACTCATGTAAGTTAGCTAGCATGCTGAGCTCTGAATGCTAGAAAGAGTTCTCCATGCAGAGGCTGGCAAATTGCCTTCAACCCTCCCTCTGTCAGCAGAAATCAGAATGGCGAGAATATGAGCAGGAGGTCCTGATTGGGCTTCAGCTAGGGAGGTAACAAAGGCAAGTGCAAATATAATCCACCATAGCCTCCAACACAGCATGCAGTTCTGGATTTCTGAGAACCCTTGAATATGGTCTGAGTGTTAACTATTGTGCAGTTATATTGAGTTCCATGCCAATAGTGGAACTGAAAAGCAATGGGTCTAGCATGTCAAAGCCTTCAAAAAACATGGAATGAGGTTTATTTTGGTCTTAGATTTTATGCTTCTAAGTAATTAGGGTCATAAACTAATATTGGTAGAATTATGACATGTCAGACAAAAATCTGGTGCAAAGTGTGTACTTGTTAAACCCTGCTCTGAAACACATTCCCTAAAAGCCTGTAGCACAGCTCGACTTAACCCACCATCCTGCAAGGTGCAAGAAAGACATGCATGAAGGCTCTTCTTTAATGGCACACAGGTGGTGGAGTGAAAAGTCCCAAGCTGTCCAGTCAATGGATGTCTTCCAACTAAAGTCAGCTCTATTCCACTTTATGATTTTCAGGCAAATTTTGCTTTTGCAATCAAAGACAACTGATGACAAAGTTCTAGCAGTGTCAGCATTTTTTTTAAATTAAAATGTCAGAGTGTGACAACACTGCGACAACACTCATCTAAAAGCCACCATTAAACAGACAGCATTATGTGAAACTCATGAGACAGCTAGACATACAGTAGGATATGTTTACATTTACATGATGAAATGTAAACATATCATTATTACATCAACCTCAAATGTTTCTGTTTAAACTACCCCATTTTTTACCCAAGAATGGATCATGCCGATTGATGACATAAGCGGAACAATTTAGTTGAATTCACTAATCTGATTGGTCCGACGGTGTGCATTATTTTTGTATATTTGTTTATGGCTTGGGGAGTAGTTCCAGCTGTAACATGAACAGTAGATTTATATTAATGTGTTTGTTAAAATACATTATTGTTTCTATAGTAACAGTGCATCCACAGGTACTTTTATATGGTCGAAACTCATGTATATAATAAACACATTTTTTCAAAGATGTATTGTTTAACAAAGACAAAAAATAGTTGTTGATGTGGTGAAGTTTTTGTTTTCACATTTATGTTAGGAGTCTCAAGTGTCAGTGCTTTGCACTGTTGGTGAGTAGCTAACTAAAAGTAGCGATGCTACTAGCGTAACTAAATTTTTCAGTAGTGTGACAGTAGCTCTGCTACTTTAATAGTCTGTGTGTATTATTTTTATATAATGTCATGGTCCTTCATATATTATTCCTTACTTAACTGCAGATCTCTTGTTAGAGTGTGTTCAGCGTATAATCTGACATGGAGAACGTTATCACACAGAATTTTATTGGGATCATCTCATAAAGTGTGACAGGTAATAAACTTTAAAGACTTTTGCAACTGCACACTAAAACCAGCTCAAGACTACAGTACATCTTCAGCAAGCACTTCAAAGAACACTAATATATATATATATATATATATATATATATATATATATATATATATATATATATATATATATATATATATATAATATATATATATATATATATATATATATATATATATATATATATATATATATATATATATATATATAAAATATACAAAAAATCCCTCCTCTCTAACAGGAGTTTAGGTTTATAGTATTTTTAGACCCTGGTCTATTTGCACCAGCATGAAGATATATTTTTGATAAGTCACTCTGGATAAGGATGTCTGTGAAATGCTGTCTATCCGGCATCTGACTATGCTGACTCATGCACCCATCTTAGAAGGGTATTTCAATAGCAATGATGGCAACATGTTGGGCTAGGTGGAATAATCTACCAATTGTGGTAATAAAACAAATAATCTGTGATTACACAAGTTATTTCTCTTTAGAAAATAATAATAATAATAATAATAATAATAATAATAATAATAATAATAAAAACTAAGCCACAAATAAATATAACATTTCCCTACCTCCAGTCATAGCCAAAACTATTTAAACGGCAAGGCAAATGAATTAGTTTGTTCTATACATAAAAGACATTTGGGTTTGAGATCAAACAATGAATATGAGACAAGAGTTTCGAATTTCATCTTTTATTTCCTGGTATTTACATCTACATGTGTTAAACAACATAAAACACAGAACCTTTTGTATAAGACCACCCAATTTTTAGGTGAGCAAAAGTTGGGTGGTCTGAGTCAAAAGCAAAACAGATACGTCTTGAAGTAAATTAAAATAAATAACATTTAATATTTGATTGCATATCACTTGCTTGCAATAACTTCATCAAGCCTGCGACTCACTGACATCAACAAATTTTTGGTTTCTTCATTTGTGATACTTTTACAAGTTTTTACCACATTTTTTTTCCTGGTTGGCTGCTACACTAGAACTGTGATTATATGGCATGTCAGCCAGATGTAGTGATCGCAAAAGGCTTTATTTTATGCAAACATACATATGACTTGACTTGACTTTCTGCCTCCTAATATTTATTGTTTTATTGACTTTTTTACTTTTCACATTTAAACAAATAGTACTTATTAAAACAGTCTTAATAAAGTCCAGGCTTTCCATTAGAAAACAATAAGTGCATCAGGTTTGTGCTATGCTCTCTCTCTCTCTCTGTGTGTGTGTGTGTGTGTGTGTGTGTGTGTGTGTGTGTGTGTGTGTGTGTGTGTGTTGGTCTTTGAATGAACTTGTGGTATATTTGAGAGAAAAGGTCTGTGTATGTGATTATTTCAGCTGTCATGCTGTTATTCTCGTTTCTCTAAAGCTTTTCAGAATGCCTCCGCTGATCTGTTTTCCAGTTTATGGCCCCTCCTGTACACCTTAATGTTATCGATTTATTCAGTCACATGTCAGTTTGTGTTTTTGTCCGTGTGTTTTAATACTGTTTCCATAACAACCTTGGGACCATTTTATTGCTGCTGTACTTTCTCTTAATTCAGCTCTCAATTTGACCACTTATTTATCTTATTTCTCCTCCTCACTTATTACTCTTTTTTCCACTTTCTTCAGTAAATTTCTGTGAGTCTCTCCATCTGGCTTACACGTCCCTCAATATCACCCTTCTTTCTGCTCTATTAATGCTCCTCTTTTTATAAGGTAATGCGTAATCTTGAACTTGTTTGGCTGTAATTTAAAATTCATACACTGTGCTGCTGTACTGTTTAAATCAGTAAAAAAAATAGAGTTGATGGACCGAGTGACGCAACAGCAACAAAGGGCTTTTGGTCTTATTAGTGATGTAGAACAGGGCCATTATTATTTACCCGGTGTGAGCCCTCAGGCTGGAGAACGGCAGCATGCCATATGGCACGTCTCTAAAGGAAACTCTACAAGCTCTGTGCTCCACCTGTAAGGCTGCGCTATCTCTTTATCTCTCCATTAACTGCAAGTCACTGATTCAGTATGACTGCCAAAGTTGCACTCCTCCAACAAGCTTCAAGATCCTCACTGGCTGATTAGTTCCTAAATACAGTGATTATAGGCAATTGAACAGTTCCATCTGGGCCTTTTGCTGCCCTATATCCTATGTTGGCAAACATGATTTCTTGAGATAGCCAAACCTGCAAATGTTTGTGTGGTTCTTTGCAGACTGCCTCAAACTGGATACAACTAAAAAGTCATTTGCAGGTGCATTTACACAAGAAATGGGATTTTCATGAAAATCCAGTTAGTTAAAAAAAAATAAAAAAAATACGAGTTTCTGACATTGTGTAAATGTATGTATAAAAAGACTCACTAGATTGATAGGCTTCAAATAATATAATTGGCATGATTTACTGCAAATTTATATAAGGATTATGCTGTCAGGTTTAAATAGCTTATGTATATCAACTGTACACACAAACCTAATGAATATTACTGAACTCTGCTGAAATGTTTCAGATTAATGACTTGAACGAAAGCAATCCAAAAGCAAGCTATACATTAAGACTAGCTATTCAGTTATGACGAAGAAATGCTGCTGTATGACAAGGAGTATTATAGTATATAGTAACTGATGAGTTGCACTGGCTGAGCTGCATTGCTTGATGATTTAGCACACACTGCACTAAGGAGACTCTTTCACCATTTAGTTGTCATTTTCTTATTTTCAGCTCTTTGCCTTTTATGGAGTTTTATGGGTGTCACTAAATGCAAATCAGCTTTAGCATGAACACTCTGCACTTTATGAGTGACTGGCATTCATCAACAAATGCAAATAAGCATTAATTAAACTTTTGTGAACCTAAATGAAGTTCAGGTTGGACTATGAAATCATTTATCAAACTTTTACTAATGCTGTTTACTAATTTGTGTGGTTGTCTGGTGATTAACAGATACAATTTAGAGAAGGCTGATGGTTTCTTGGTTAAACGAGACACTGTGTTGTGTCATTGCAGTTGTTCATAATGGCTTGATTTATGGTGCGGATCCCTGATTTTAATTACCAGTTGGTAATGTGTGCACGGATGGAAAACTGTAAGTCTCTCTCTCTCTCTCTCTCTCTCTCTCTCTCTCTCTCTCTCTCTCTCTCTCTCTCTCTCTGTATTTCTTTCTTCCTCAGCTGTCACCACTTCGCTTTTTATCTTTATGGATATTTGATTCTCTTTCATCTTTCATATGATTATAACATGTCTACAGAGACTCTTGCTAAAACTTCATCTCTGCTGTCAACAATGTAAGGTGGCAGGTGCTCCATTGTCAGTGCCAATCAGAGTGACAGAACCAATCAGAAATCACAGTCCCCACCACTCGACATGTCAAGCTGCATACGCAAGCACTGACATGCAATGTTGGGTGTTGAAAACGCAACAGGAAGGAAGGGAGTGTGAGATGGAAAGGAAAGGTTTCAGGGTGCCTTTCCTTTTTTCTTTTTTTTTTTTTAAGATGACTGATTAACAGGTCCAGGGCACAAACCTCTGAGAAATCTTACATCAGGCATGCCAGAACACCTCTAATGAATGATGCATTCACAAGTTCACAAGTCATAGATTCTAATTACCACTCATATTTCCACATGTACAGTATTATTGTTTGTCCAAGTGCAAACCTGTATTGTTTTTAATAAGTTAAGATTCCTCTGAACATATCCTTTTAATAGAAAGAATATATGCATAATATAGATGTAATATGAAAATATAAAATAATATAGACATTTTATAAACACGTTCGCCTCACACCTCCAGGGTCGGGGGTTCGATTCCCACCGTAGCCCTGTGTGTGTGGAGTTTGCATGTTCTCCCCGTGCTGCGGGGGTTTTCTCTGGGTACTCCGGTTTCCTCCACCAATCCAAAGACATGCATGGTAGGCTGATTGCCATGTCCAGAGTGTCCATAGAGTATGAATGGGTGTGTGACAGTGTGTGTGTGATTGTGCCCTGTGATGGATTGGCACCCTGTCCAGGGTGTACCCCGCCTTGTGCCCGATGCTCCCTGGGATAGGCTCCAGGTTCCCCGTGACCCTGAAGGAAGGATAAGTGGTATAGAAGATGGATGGATGGATCTTATAAACAGCAGGATGTATGAATATTCACGAATTAGCAAGTTGGAAAAGACAGGAACCAATGGGAATATGTTGAGCAATCATGTCGACCCAAATATGTTGAGCAAAATCTGCAAAAGCATTATAGAGCAGCTGAGAAAATGCATAGTGCATGTATAACATGTAGAGCATATGTTGCAAATAATAAATGCATAATTCAATATATGTAGTTTTATTCTCATTGGTTCCTAACATTTTGGACACTTTCTACATGAGTGTCCAGTGCATCGTGCACTGCTTGTGTTTGTTCTTTATTCTCCAAGTTGCGGTTGTTTGTTTTAATATTGTTATATTTTTAGTATAGTCTCCACCCCTGTCCTTCCATTGGGTGATTACACTACTGTGTTCAGCTGTTCTGTGTTGTGTAGTGCTGTGCAGCTATTTCAAAATAGAAGGCACAAACTGTATAAAAAATTAAGGACAATTGAACATGGATGAGTGAGTAATAATGCATCGATGTCCTCTTGCTGCAGGTCCCGACTGGTATTTGCTAAGAGTTGAGCTTACAGTCCTGGATGTCAATGACAATGCTCCAGAATGGACAATGGTACCCTTCCCCTACCTGGCAGTGGTGTCTCCCAGCGCAGCCCCCAGCACACTCGTGTACAAGCTCACGGCTCGGGACGGTGATGAGGGAATCAATGGAGAGGTGGAATACTTTCTGTCTGATGGTAAGACAGCTCCTTTCATAATCAGCTTTGGTATTGATAGGGCAGGCCAATGCAGATACTGTGTTTTAAAGCAAAACCTGATGAGAGGCAGTCAAGGCATGCCAGACAGATATAAATATAGCAGCCGGAGAAATTCATGCTCAGTTTTAGAAATAACAAATTTGGAAAGATGAAACATACAGAAGGCACGTGTAGTGATTAAATAAACAGGAGTTAAAATTGTGCAATGAAATGGCAAGACTTCAACAAGTTCAAGCTGTTTTTTAAACAGAAACAGTTCTGAGTCAATAACATTTACATTTACAGTATATTTAGAAGACATGCTTATCCAGAGCAGCTTACAGAAGTGAAAACAAATAAAGGTGCAAAGGAAAAATCCACCCTGAACGACTTGCATAATACAACCCCAATTCCAAAAAAAGTTGGGACGCTGTGTATAATGTAAATAAAAACCGAATGCAATCATTTGCAAATCTCATAAACCCATATGTTATTCACAATAGAACTTTTTTAGAATTGGGGTTGTAATTTTTATAATTAATATGTGATGTTCAAGGACGTCTAAGCTTATTTTGTAATGAAATTCTGAATTGACTTTTATAGTTTTTTAGATCAACATGGTTTTCCCCCCAATGCCTTTCAACTACCTTTTATAGTGACACCAGTGGGATATAGCCTTTGCTTCATCTCTACCTGAAGAGACTGATGCAGCAGTGCTTTAGTCTTTTAGTCTGGCCAGCTATCTCACCTCATCTGTCCACTCTGCTCAAACAAATCAGCTTCCAAAACTTGAACCTTCATGCTAATACCGGCATCAATGCCATTGTGCTTGTAATCTCGTTGAGCACTGCTATCTAGCTGAGTGGAGTCTGAGTCGTAAGTTAAAGCAACTGCATTGTATAGCTGCATTGCGTTCTGGAACTTTGATTCAAGCATTTGCTGTCTCCACTACTTCATTTGGTGAAAAATCTAATATTTTTCACATGGTGAGTGAAAAAAGAGGCACTTTCTCTTTTGTTTTTAGGAGCTAAGAGTGATACCTGTCTGTTATTCTTATGTTTGAGATTGTTTACATTTTTTTTTCTCCTATGAAATAACATTTAAACTGCGCTAACAGTGTCCCCACGTGACATCAGACAAGCAGACATCCACTCTCTTCTCATGGCAGTGAAAAAAAAACAACAACACCATCTAAAAATTTGACCCAGAATTGCTAAACACGTCACAAATATTTCAGTTTAAACTGAAATGTTGGAGTCTTCCTTTAAATACGTATTGTCTAGTGCCATGACAGATTTGTCATCACTCGGTAATCTGTGTCCTGAGATAATTTGCTTCATAGGATAAATAAGAATATGACTTAGTGACTTCATGCACTGCAGTTTACTGTACTGTACTCTTATTGTAGGTGGTGATGGCCGATTTGAGGTGGACAGAAAGACGGGTCATGTGCGGACCACGGGTTTGCCTCTGCAGAGGGACAGAGAATATTTACTGACCGTCATGGCTGCTGACCGCCTGGGGAGTCGCAGTCTTCCTGCCATCCTTTCCGTGATAGCAGGACTCAGAGCACCACAATTTACCAACGCCTCCTACACAATATCCATACGCGAAAACACGCTTGAGGGACAGCCGTGAGTAATGACAGGCACACAAACGCAAACTAAACTAATCTAACATCATGCATAGAAAATCTCCCATACTGTGTGAAATACTGATTGTTTACCCAATATGAGTCACAAATTGCTCATCATCTTCATCTTCGTCATCGTAGCAATGACACGCTCATCTTTTCCGCTGTAGTGCTCTATCCCCTGCCTGCTGAAGCATACAGTCTATGCTCAATAGAGTGCATGCATGGCTCATTAATGACTCTGTTCGTGCAGCTGTATGATGAGAAGCATTAACCATGTATGACACATGATAATTCAGCATAGTTGTGCTCATCACACCTGCTCTCACAATGCTGTAGTTATGACTGTGGAGTGAAAATTGAGAAGCTGTACATTTTGTCTTAGGTGAATTTGTTTATTTATGTACTTTTCTGAGGCAGAAAGTAGATAATTTTTGTCTTTGTTTACTCTGTCTATGCTGGCTTCATCCAGCAATTAATTTCCTTGGCTTGTGTTTTCGCTATATGAGCTGATTTGTAATTACATTTCACAAAAATAAACACAATCCCTACAACTGGGAGTTATAAACTAATCCTAAAAAATAGCTTCTCATTATTTGCATTTGCCTTACATACCATGTGTCACAGATATTACTTTTACACCATCAATTCCTAACTTTCTTTAAAATGGAAAATTCATAATATGCATACCATGGGGACATATAAAAACAACAAAAACAAAAATAGTTAGGTATTAGCAGCCCGGTAATTGTAGGGTAATAAAAAAAAACAAGCTTTTCTGAGTGAAAATGCCAGTCTGATGAAGAATAAATATATTTTGGAGCATCTTGCATGTGTTTGTTGTTGGATAACTCTGAAATTAAGTTAGCAGACATTTTTGGTCCCGATATGGTGGAATTTAGCAAGTACAGCAAGCGTGATTTGGGCCAAACTGGACTAGTGTATTTGATGAGCAATTTTGGAATCTAGGTGTGATGGAAATGGTCGGTCAAAGTGGCTTAGTGGTTAACCCATTTGGGGTTCGATTCCTGCCTTCTCCCTCTGAGCATGGAGCTTGCATGATCTCCCCGTGCCTCGGGGGCTTCCTCTGGGTACGCTGCTTTCCTTAGCCAGTCCAAAGACATGTGCTGTAGACTGACTGGTATCTCCACAATTGTCCATAGTGTGTAAATGGGTGTGTGATTGTGCCCTACAATACAGTAGTGTTTGTAAGTTTGTGAACCTTTTAGAATTTTCTACATTTCTGCATAAATATGACTTAAAACATTATCAGATTTTCTGATAAGTCCTAAAAGTAGATAAAGAGAACCCAATTAAACAAATAAGACAAAAATATTATACTTGGTCATTTATTTATTGAGGAAAATTATCCAATATTACATATCTGTGAGTGGCAAAAGTAAGTGAACCTTTGCATTCTGTATCTGGTATGACCCCCTTGTGCAGCAGTAACTGCAACTAAATGTTTCCGGTAACTGTTGATCAGTCCTGCACATCAGCTTGGAGGAGTTTTAACCTGTTCCTCAGTACAGAACAGCTTCAGCTCTGGGATGTTGGTGGGTTTACTCACATGAATTGCTTGCTTCAGGTCCTTCCACAACATTTCTATTGGATTAAGTTCAGGACTTTGACTTGGCTATTCTAAAACATTATTTTGATTCTTCTTATACCATTCTTTGGTAGAACAACCAGGGTCATTGTCTTGCTGCATGACCCACTGTCTCTTGAGATTCAGTTCATGGATAGATGTCCTGACATTTTCCTTTAGAATTTGGTGGTATACTTCAGAATTCATTGTTCTATCAATGATGGCAAGCCGTCCAGGCCAAGATGCAACAAAACAGGCCCAAACCATGATACTACCACCACCATATTTCACAGATGGGATAAGGTTCTTATGCTGGAATGCAGTGGTTTTCTTTCTCCGAACATAACATTTCTTATAAACCAAAAATTTTATTTTGATCTCATCTGTCCACAAAACATTTTTCCAGTAGCCTTCTGGCTTGTCCACGTGATTGTTAGCAAACTGCAGAATGGCAGCATTGTTCTTTTTGGAGAGCAGTGGCTTTCTCCTTGTAACCCTGCCATGCACACCATTGTTATTCCGTGTTCTCCTCATGGTGGACTCATGAACAATAAAATTAGCCAATGTGAGAGAGGCCTTTAGTTGCTTAGAAGCTACCCTGGGTTCCATTGTGACCTCGCAGACAATTATACATCTTACTCTTGGAGTGATCTTTGTTAGTCTACCACTCCTGGGGAGGGAAACAATGGTGTTGAATTTCCTCCATGTGGCTGAATGTGGATTGGTGGATTCCAAACTCTTTACACATGCCTTTATGACCTTTCCAAGCTTGATGAGCATCAACAACCGTTTTTCTGAGGTCCCAATAAATCTTCTTTGTTCATGCCATGATATATTCCACAGACACGTGTAGTGAAGATCAGACTGACAGATCCCTGTTCTTTAAATAAAACAGGGCAATCATTCACACCTGATTGTCATCATTTTGATTGAAAACACCTGACTCTAATTTCACCCTCAAATTCACTGCTAATCCTAGAGGTTCACATACTTTTGCCACTAACAGATATGTAATATTGGATTATTTTCCTTAATAAATAAATGACCGAGTATAATATTTTTGTTTAATTTGTTAATTGGGTTCTCTTGCTCTACTTTTAGGACTTGTGTGAAAATCCTGATGTTTTAAGTCATGCTTATGCAGATATATATAGAAAATTCAAAAAGGTTCACAAACTTTCAAGCACCACTGTAGGTTGGCACCCCATCTAGAGTGTCCCCTGCCTTATGCCCCAAGATCCCTGGGACAGGCTCCGTGTGTAGGATATGCAGTACAGAAAATGACTGGATGGTCACCACACCGGACAAAGGCTTAAAATAAAATATTCATGAATCCAAATATGGAAAAATGACCACTTCAGTGTGAGTAGAGTCCACTTGGAAGTGCAAGAAGGCTGTTCTACAGGTGGTTCTTCTGGTTAAGATGTGGAACCTGGAACCTTATTCTGCTTTCATAAAAGAGGTGATAAAAATGGAATCAACATAGTCTTGATTAAACTATTCTTAAATTTCAGCTCCTAGGAAATCCTGCCAAAGCTTTCACCTGCCATGTCATACTTATTTTTCACAAAACCTTCTTTCTTTCTTTCTTTCTTTCTTTTTAAAAGCACATTGTGATCCATATTAAGAGTACATGAGGTACAACTCTTTAATCACCCTCTTCTTGCTACTAGCTACCCAGTAAATTATTTTTAGCCCAAAAATAAAAAATGCAAGCAGTGGAGAGTTTTTTTTGTAATACGTATTGTTTTAAAACCAAGGACTGATTTGAACAGCTTGTTTGCATATACTTTTTTCCTTTTTTAAAACAAAAAATGAATGAACACACAGTAAAGCACATGCCTGCACACTCTCCATGTAGCTGTAATCAACTGTTCATCTCATCTCCCCTTCCTTCCACCTTACTCCATCCCTTTCTCTCTCTCACTTCTCCTTTTCTCAGTGTCAGTAATGACAAAGATTATATGGGCAGCCATGTTGGCTGCTGTCTGATCAGTCTCTGGACCCTCAAGGCTTTCATCACCAGTCTGTGCTCAGTGATAGTTTTAGGCTATAAAAGAAATGATGGTTGAGAGCTTTGTTTATGCCCTCAGGCCTGCAGTGATTAAGATTAAGTGTCCCGGCACAAGTTGGTTCACAGAACTCCTCACAGACGCTTCTCTGGGGTGGTGTTACCACGATACTCTGTGGGATAAATGGATAAATGTTTGCTTATGGGGTTATCTTTGTCAAATTCAATTTGCAAAATGTGTACTCTTCCATCAACACTGCTTGAAGTTGTTATGGCACGCTTGTCAAGGGAGAGAGATTTTCTTTCATTTTATACCTGGATAGAAACTTTCAATTCACTAGCTTGTAGCTTTGACCCTTCATCCTCGTTGTAACATCTCTCTCTATTTCTTCTCCAGCTTTCTGGTCACTCCGGCATTGTCTTTCCAAAAGGAGCCAATCAGCTACAGCTTGCTTATCAACCCCAGCAGCCTGTTCAGCATTGATCAAGAAAGTGGAGAGATCAGCCTGACCCGCAGTCTTGACTATGAGACTGACCAGCACCGCTACCTGCTGCTTGTGAGAGCCAGTGAGAACAAGGAGAGCCTAAGCAGTGCTGCAGAGGTGAGGCTTAGCAGAACCAAGGCTAGTATTTCTCTGTAAAGAAGAACACCAAATCAACTCACACTATTGTATTATCAATATTTAGCAGGGCAGGTATTTTGGTCATAGTGCAGATGATTGAATACTTTAAGGTAGTTTTCCTATAATGTGTACTATGCAATTTCCCTGTACTGAGAAAAGAAAAGGGAACCTGTTGACTTGGAAATCACATACAGTGGTAGTCTAAGGACAGATGTTTGGCGGTCAGTAAATATTTAAAATACTATATAAAGTATACATGGCAAAAAAGTTACTTTAAATAAAGAGTTGACTCTTTATTTAATATTGGCCATAATTGTTGCCTGTAGTATTTGCCCCTATTCTGGATTTTGATGGATGCTGGACTGTTTCTTTATCTGAATAGGAGTCACCACAGTCATGTTATTGCTTAACCTTGCTCATTCAGTATGTGTCTGAAAGTTTTGCGCTTTTTTTCCTTTGGGTCTTCTGTGTCTTTACAGCATGTCATTGAATAGATAGCAATCACTGAAAATACCTTCCCTTCTTGTATTCAAAACCAGTCGGACAGTCAGTTTCACTGCTTTGCACATTCACACTTTATTGGAAACGCTCATTCATTGAACAATTTGATGTCTTACTCAATGCGATGGTTCTGGACTATAGAAATTGTGGTTCAAATGAACCCTTCAAGTCTATTGCATACTCTACTTTCAAACCTCGTATTTGACTGTTGATGGCTCATTTCTCTGGGAGGCTTTTATAGAATTTTACCATTCAATGTTTCTTGAAAGTCTATATCACCCACTGATGTAAGACTTTATATAATACAACACTTTGTCACAGAGTGCAGCCTGAAAGACTGTATTAAAACTTACATCAAGGGATGAGAGTAGTTTTCTATGCACTTTAACTGAAGCATGACCCTATTTTATTCCTTATTTTATAGGCACTTTCTTTATGTGAGGTTTTTGTGGATTATGTTTAACAAAAGTTGCAACAATATTATTTCAAAGCATTTGACAGCTTTACTGTATGTGTCAAGTTTTGATATATAGAATACTGTATGTTACAAACTTTTTTCAAATGTTAGCGCAAGTCAGGTCCAACTAATAAACTTTTCACACATTTTTTTTCTGTCAAGTTTGCAAATAATTAATATTCCATGGATATGCAAGCTGAATTTATATGTATATCCATAATGCCACTTAGCCATCTATATACATAGTTGGCAGATTGTATTCATGAAATGTATTAATTTAAAGCCAGATTATTGTCTAATTGTGTGGCTTAATTACAGAATAACCCTGCAAAAAAGGTCCAATAACACTGATTTAAATCTGTGACTGATAGTTGCATGCATACCTCTAACAACAACATGATGCTTGAAACTCAAGTCTCGCTTTTGCGCTTCATGATCTGTGCTGCTCAGTGATCCATAGGACTTTCTTGTTCTAAGGCGAGTCAGTCAAGCACACAGACATGTGGTGGGGCAAGAGGATATCACAAAACAATGCCAGTGCACTCAACTGCAAACACCAAGAGGCCTTGATAAGTGCAGTACAGGGCAAGGAAATGACGGGCAGCTGTTCCTCAGATCTGTCCAATCTGTAATCTGAAGTCTTGGGGTCAAAAGAAAAAAAAAATACAGACTGAGAGAGACAAAAGTGAAAGTTGGACAATGAGCTATATTACAACTCTTCAGTCATCCTACATTATTTTGTTTATTTTCTCAGTTCATGTCACATTTCACTAGCCATGTTACATACATGTATTTTTCATGAGAATTTTGGGATGTCTCATAAAAAATGCAAAAAAATGCTGGATGGAAACAGCAGATGCGAATAAAATATTCAAAATGCACATATAAGACTTATGCTCTCAATTGAGACAGATAATTTTTTTATTTGATAAAAAGACATGCACATTAAATACGATACACGAAACACATTTAGCAAATAAATTCCTCCATGCGCATCAAAAAAGTCATGTGACTTTGCCTCATCAAATCATGTGATTGGATATTTGGCTGATGTGATTGGATATTCAGTGTAGGTGTCCAACTTATACAGCGCAATGGCAATGCATTATTCTGTCTGAACTGGGGTGCAGTGGGTCGACATAACTGGACTAGCCAGTGGACCAGTTTAGTTGCACAGCATCTCAAATGTTGTGATAACACAAGGTTTGTGACAGGGTTTTGCCTGTGTGCTCTGAAGTGCAAGTAATTAATTATATTGGAAAAAAAGAAGCCACAGTGGCTTCCCCAGTTGCAACAATTTACATTTGTATTGATACTTTGCCCCAGTTTCCCCAGAAGTGATTATTTTGTTCTCTCCACCACATGGGATGGAAATGGTACTTTATTCACAAATGTTTTGTAAAAATTTTTTTACAAGTTGTGAAGTTAAATTCACAACTTGGATGGAAACATGGCTACTGTCATGGCTCAGTGTCTTTATCTAATTATCACAAAGAGCTTGAGATCTTGTTCTTTCCCATTCATACTTTTTAAAATGTACTTGTGATGCTTGTTATGAACTTATTATGGACTTGTTAGAATAAGAATTCAGAATCATGCTTCAGACATTCATCTCTTATTAGGTGCCTGGTCGTTTCTGGAGGAGCTCAGCCTATTTTGAGCTCCTCTGTTTTGAAAGTTACTAAGCAACTGTCCATGGGCTTTAGAGACACACTGTCTCTCTCGCACACACTCCTACACACTTGATTTAGTGACAACAGTAATACAAGAACAAAAACGCTACTGAAAATATACTGAGCACTTTATCTTTCATGGAAAAGCATGTGAATGAAACTATAGAAAGACATGGTGGGAAAAAGAAACATTTGTTGCTTACACAATGATTATTACTACACAATGATTATTACTATATATATGCGGAAACTCCAGGTGATGTAATATCTTTGTAATTAGTAATCCTTTACAATGTAAATCAATCTTTCTGGAAATTAGCAATTAAACTAAGCTGTTCCTATGAATTAATGGGCTACTGTAAACATTAAATGCATTACGCATTGAAACTGACAAAGTAATATACACGTGGGATTTACTGCAGCTGTCACTACCTGTAAGAGCCGTTCTGTTGAAGAAAATTAACTATCAGCTTCTGTCCAATCAGAATCAAGAAGTCAGCAGCATTGTGATTGAGAGTGGGTTGGAGAGGGGTTTGGAAGGAGCCAAAACTGATGCCAGTGTAGAAACAATTAAAAAATTTAACAGTAACGCCACCTTTCCTTTCTTGAAGTATAAAAGCTAACAGTTTACCTCACTTGCTGTAACATGTTAACAATTTTTAATAAAACACTGAAAAGGATCATATAAACACATAAAAGAAGAGCACTTGACTAGAAAGCTTAGTCTTTGAACCAGGAGCATAGCAGAAAAGGAAAATGTTAAACACAGAATGCAAATGAACTTGAACTAGCTGAGTTTCAAACAGAGAGATTGAATTTAGGTTATACAAACAATATAAGTAGAATTACTGGGAGCATATAAATGGAAGTACTAGGAAATGGCACATGGGACATGCAGTGCCCTGCGACACCTTGAGTGTGTTTTATAAAAGTCCTTAATTAGCAGGGATAAGTCTGCAGGTGTTAATATCTGCTGCTGAGAGCAGGACAGTTGTTGAGGCGTGCTGTGACTTGACTTTCATTACACACTCTTCTAAACACTACTGCTGAGATGCAAGAGATGGAAGCCATCATAACCAACCAGACATCATTATATTACATTTTTTTCCAGAACCCCAGATATCTTGGTACTGACTCTATCCTAAAGTTCTCGCTCATTTCATGTGGTTTATCTTGTATGTACTGTGTGTAGTGGTGGAAAAGTGGTTTGGGCTGTAAAATGCTGATTAGTTAGAAAGGTGAGTTCGGATCCTGGTACTGCCAAGCTGTTGGACCCCTAAGCAAGGCCCTCAACCCACATCTGCTTAGCTCAATTGTATGTTTCTTTGGATAAAAAGGCTCTGCCTAATGAATAATTGTCAATGTGTATTTTTTTCTCACTAGTGATGTAAAATTCAAACCGCTGCGTTCAGCTGATTGCATGCTTTCTTAATTTTATCTTCAGCTTAAATGAATCAAGGCTTTATCACACTGTTTATGCAAACTCAGCTGTTGGGCTCCGTAACACTAGCAATTCACTTTATATTTGCATACTGAGTAAAATGTGGGAAGACATGGTTTTCAGGTTTGGAATACCTTGCATTGTATTGTATTGTATAATGTAATGTATTGTTTTGGTAATGAATTCTTTAAATTAATGGTCAGAAATGAGTTTGGAATAAATTAATGATAATGTTAGTACTTAATATTATTATCACTGTACTGTATACTTCTTTACTGTATTGTAATTGATACTTAATAATAATGTTTGGTGCTCACTTAGTAAATTTTTACAGTTATGGCATTTGGCAGATGCCCTTATCCAGGGCAACTTACATGCATCTCATTTATACAACTGAGCAGTTGAGGGCTTTGATCAAGTGCCAGCAGTGACAGTCTGGCAGAGCAGGGATTTGAACCTTCTGATCAGTAGGCCAATATCTTAACCACTGAGCTACCACTGCCTGTAATATATAGATTATCAGATAGAGCTGGGAAGAGAGAGATAACACGAGATAAAAATCAAGAGATTTCACATTTTTCCCTAAAAAGAATATTTGTACAAATTAACTAAGGTAGCTCAATTTTGCAGGGTTACTACTGAAAGGCATTCTAACCAAAATAGTTTCCTGTGTGGTAAGAAATCAGGACAATTACTGCCAAATCCTTCCTGTGTGCTCCCTCGCCCCCTATCCCCAACACAATCAGTGTCTTTCACTAGAACTTTGTAATATCATCTCATTGCACCCTTTTTTGCCGAATTCCTTTTTATCTCCATGATTCACTGTGCCATGGTTCATATGCAACCCATTATGAGTCTCCAAACACACACCACTGATAGACGATACAGTATTTGGTCTTTGCCCTTTTTTCTTGTTTTTTTTTTTTCTGTCTGCTTTCACTCTGCATCTTCACCAATTCTATTTCCTTCCTGCTATCCCATGTGCACCAGGTACGTGTCATCATCACAGATGAGAATGACTGTGTTCCAGAGTTCCTGCAGTCCATTTATAGCAAAGAAGGTGTCCCAGAAACAGTAACGACAGCAACGTCTCTGCTTCAAGGTAAGGTTTTATACTTATATAATTAATGAAGTTTACCCAGCAGAACACTTACGTAAACCCCATCAGGATCCGTTTGTGGGGGAGGGTGTGGTTGGTGGGGTGTGTGTGAGGATTAGTGTCCTGACAAGAATAGGATGGTGATTTCCACATATTCTGACATTTTCTTCACATTTATCTGTAAATATCCAAAATTCTTGTAGCCAAAATGGCTTACAAGTGAAAGAACCATTGAAAACTATAATCTTAGCTGTAATGCTAGGGTTAAATTCACAAGTATAGATCTCCCACATGTCTGAAATAGTGCCCTGTTTCATAATACATATACAAACCGCAAATTACATTATGGTTATTGTATACTAGCTAAGCCAGATAGTTTGGGCACTAATAGAGAGGTGCAGGGATGACATCATTTTGTACCAGAACCCGGGAGTTAGCATCACACTGATTGCATTGACAAAAATCCAATAGGATTTTCCCATAGGCTTTTGGATTATCACAAAAAATAAGCTGTGTAATCAACAAAAGTTTACAATACGAACACGTTTTGTCCATCAAGATAATTTTCACAAATGAATACAACTTTTATGAAGTTTGAAGCCTAAGTACAATCGCCAGAAATAAAAAGTTAACCGTACGCTATAAATGAACTACACCATGGTCGCTCGACTTCAACGTCACTGTCCCCAAACTTCCGACAACTTGTCCAAATTTGATTTAAAAACATTTTCCATAATATTATAAATTGACAAACTGACAAATCCGAAAACTGCAAGAACATGAGACTATAAACACAGACTATTGAGTATGATATTTTCTTCTTCAGCGTGATTACGTTTAATGTTCCTGACAGCATCTGTAGTCCCATTTAGCAACTTGTTAGCAACCTCCTTTTTCAATACACATAAAAGATTTTAAAAATCATGAGTGGGGTATTACTGGAATATTTTATGTTGTAGAATAAAACATGTAAATATTTTGAACTTGTGTTCACCACAGACCTTATTTCAGGCCTTTAACCAAAATCCCATTCAAAAAACCCATTGACATCTTGACGATGGAACCGGAAGGGCTAAAATACTAACTTGTTTCCGAGTTTTGGCATACAAAGTAACATCATCCCTACACCACACTATATATTGGGAGTTCATGAGTACAGCTGATATTCTTCAATGTACATTTGATCGAGACGGCAAAACTACCAAAATAGGAACTATAAAATGAGTATGGTGTGAAATCAGACAGAGGGACAATAATCAATAGGGTTAGGGTTAGGTCCTCATAAATTATATTAATTAACTATGATATGAGGTCATCTCCTCTCATAGGCACTCCTCTTAATACCGTTCCCAATGTTACCTATGATAGCAACGTTACTGTGTGAATCTTCATGTCAGTGAATTGCTCTCATTCTCACTGCTAAATTAATTTATGATTGCTGATTTAATTTCATTTATGATTTGTAGATGAAGTGGTTCTCAATGTGGACCCAGGGGTTTGTGAAGCACAGCCCGACACACACACACACACACACACACACAAAAAAAAAACAAAAAAACAACACACACACAAATGTTCTGTATTTGTGATGTCCATGACCCTAATTGTAACCTCGGTAATATAAAATATATATTTTTGTCTTTTATTTCTTTATTTTATTTTATAACAACCAACCACATGTTCGCACAGGGTAAAACTATTACAGAGATAAACACACACACACACACACACACACACACACACACACATACACACGCACACAGTTGTTCACGTGCAGGGGTAGATTCACCTTTTTATTTGATCACTTTTGTAGTTTTCCACTGTTGACATTTCACTTTCTTCTCTGTAAATTGCATGGTGAAATCTTGGCATGCATTCATTCAGTCTCGCAGCCTTGCAAGTGCACTTATACCACACATTGGCAAACATATGCCTGAGGCAATAAGAATCATAGAAGAGCTTGATAGCCTGATGTAAACAGGTACGTGCCTGAAACAAGGAGAGAGAACAGCTGCTGGCGCATCACTGCTTGTACATGAGGGAAAGAGAATGAGGGGGTGGGGAGTAAGTGAGACTGTGAAGTAAAAACAAAAGCTGAAGAGACTAAACAAGTGGAAAATTCAAACCAAGCAATGTGCAAAGTACTTTCTGCAAACAAACATCAGGCTGGGTGTCTAAAAAGTTTTTTTTTTTTGTATGGATGTGTGACTTGTGGAAAACAAGCTTTTGGCAGACATTTCAGTAGATTAACTAAGAGACTGCTGGCAGATTAAAGAAGGTGAAGCAGAGAAATGTACAGCAGGTGTCCTGGCTGTGCTCAGCAGGTGCAGCTGAACTGACATCTGTGTGCGGGGCGAGCAGGCTTCCTGCAGATTATCCACCAAGCTCAAAATGTTCCTTACGCTTCGATTAAATAACCTCTGAACAGCAGATGTACGTGCAGTTCATTTTCAGACAGATTATTAGTCAAACATCTGTAATGAATGAGCATGAAATGTCAAATAAAGGCATCTGCAGAAAGGATCTACTCTGAATAATTGAGATTATGAGATGTGAATTCCACATAGCCATTTAAAAAAAAATTCAGATATGCAAACTTGCAAATCTGATATTCCAAAGTAAAATTGTTCCTATTTTAATTTCTTACATGCAAATAATATCTGATAACATCCTCTGAGAACTCTTCCTTCTGTACATTTTTTTTAAACAGAAATGGCAGTTATTATTCCTAGGGCTGCATCTTGTAATGCTTTATTAGAGAACAGGCAAGAAGATTAGAAAACTGTCGTTAGGATTAGTGTGCTTGGCACGAGCGGACCAGATTGAACCCAGCGAGATGACAAGCATACATTATTGTTCAAGAATTTAAAGAACATTATACAGTCAGAGGAAACTCTGGGACTCAAAGATTATGCATACAGTACATGTATTCATGGGGAGATAATCAAAATGTCTCATGGCTCATCCTGTGATGCACATGACATTGAAGTAACTATGTATATACATAGTTTTGCTAAGAATCCTGGAACTAATGTCACAGGCAATTGATGTAGAAGTGCAGTAGAAATCTTAGCTTGGATATATTTTGGATAAATGCTATTTATTGTAATTTCGATATTGAGTGCAGTTGCTGGACATCTGCCAGTAATTATTTGGTTGACTGTAATGTGGAGTCATTAATACAGTTACAGTCAATGCAGCAGTAAAATAGTTGATGCTGAACTTTCATCTCCTCTAGCCTTCTTGCTGAGATTTAAGTATCTGATCGTAGAATTCTGTTATGTATTTGCACCTTGAATGCATACAATGTCCCATAAATCCACAATTCATACTGACAACATAATCTCTATAAAATGAATGATTGACGTATAACTTGTTTATTATTTTCTCTCTCTTGAACAAAAAAATCTTCTAATACACAAATCTTATGTAAGGAATAAAACATGACTGGGTGGTGTGTCCTGAAGTTTATTATTTTCCAATAACTGTACATCTGGCAGCAATTTGCCAATGCTATTTTTTATTATAGAACAACACTTTTTTTTTATCTGTTTAAAATGTTTACTTGTGCCTCTTCAGCTGCTACTTGTGAAAGTTGTGCTGTTACAAACGATCAATACAAATCTTCTGACCAATCAGAATCAAGAATTCAATAGTACAGTTATTGCCAGTGGGTTATAGAAGGGGGTTTAAAGAAACCAAACTGTGCCCTTTATGGTTATAATGTATTAGAAAAGCCTCCATGCTGAACTGCTGAACACCTCCCATGAGATCATAACTAACCAGATACAACTATATTTCATTCCAGAATTACATTTTTCTAGAACCCATAGTGTCTCTATATTGATGTGAATCAAGACACATTTTAAATTTTAATTGATTGCAGTTGTTGTTAGTATGCCAGTGATTAACTAGGTTGACTATAATGTTGATTAATCTTTGTTCAGGTAAATGCTTTTTAGATGTCAATGCCAAACAGTTTTCTCCTACATAACTCTTTCCTGTCATGTAAGAACAGACCTCTGAATTCACAATTCATAGTGACATCATAATCTCTGTCAAATGAATGAGTGAAGAATATTGAAGCTTGATGGTAGGGAAATTGATTGGTGAGTGAAAAGTGTGGGTTTTAAATCCTAAGCACAGTGTAATCTTATTCAACCCTGAGGCACAGAATCCCTTATGGACATCAGCATTGCAGATTAAAGCATGTACTACAAGCCAGCTTGATCATCCTGCACATTAGAGAGCACACACAGAGATGCTTTGTCGGTTAGTTGATTTGATCACCAAAAGAGACGATGTGTGGTATTTTGCAAACATGATGTGTTCAGGACGACAGGAGTGGAATGAGGTCTCTTTGAGGTATCGAGTAGACTGTTTTTTTTAGATACAAAATAATAACTTATTGCTGATAGTAATAACTTAGTCTTTTGAAAACTTCCTCAGGAACAGCTGCCAGATTCTGTTTTTGATCATATTAAATCCATGTTATCAAAAGAAAAACTGTTAGCTTGCACTATTCTGCTGGCCACTTTAAACAAACATTTTATGCACATATAGCAGAAATGTGGCTTGCATGGTAGATTTCTGCTGATCCTCAGTGTTTAATGACAGCTGTTAACATCTAACCTTTTATGCCATGAAGTTGTAAATAAAGCACATCTCAGAAGCCCATAATGTATCATCTGAAATTCAGCAAAAAGCAGTTTCTGTTAGTGCAGAATCAGGAAAACAATCCCCAGAATCAAGAAATGTTTACCTCAGTTTTTTTTTCTTTTTTTTCTTCTTTCTTTCTCAGGGCGTCAACTCGCAAAGTGACTGCTGTGTATGCAGCTTTTCATTCTGAGTAGTATACAAAAAAGGCCCATGGCCTATTTGTGTTCAGCTATAGTTGTCGAATGCAATGAACCTCACAGCCTGAGACCTTTTGATTGCATGTCAGATTCACTTTGTTATGAACCAATTTTACTTAAGCACGTGGAAACTGCATATAGCCTGTCTATTTTCTCAAGGAAGCTCAAATATATGTTGATCCTGTTAGTCTAAGAGCACAGTTTTCTCCTGTTCACTCTCATCACCCTCTACCTCTTTTGTCTTCTATTTCTTCCATTCTCTCACTCCTCTACTTCCTCCTCTCTATTTCTCTCCTGTCTTTTTTATCTTTCTCCCCTTTCTTCTTCCATCTCTGTCTCTGCCGCAGTGTCAGCCAGTGACTGTGACTCGGAACAGAATGCTGACATCACTTACTACACACTGAGCTCTGATTTCATCATCTCCCCCCATGGCACCATCTTCCCGGCAGGCGCACTGGATTACGAGCGCCCCAACCATTTGTATGAGTTTGTGGTAATGGCTGTGGATAAGGGCGAGGTGCCACGGACAGGCACGGCTACTGTACGCCTGCGTATGGCCAATGTCAACGATGAGCCGCCCGAATTCTCTCAGCCAGTGTGAGTGCAGGTTTCTCAATTTTACTTCAACACTTTCATGTAATTCATTAGAAGATATAATCTATTATCTATTATAAAATCTATTTTCTTGAAGTAAAACTTTTGGACATTAGTTAAAGACACTTTCGATGCTTTCTAACATGCTTTCATAACTTTATGGTTGCCTACAGTATATTACCCACAAACATTACATTCTTGCCAATTCCCCAAATCCCTTCCAGGATCAGCTGCCCTATTCTGCGCATGTGGTGTGCTCCATCATGTTCATAGCTGAGTCTATATCTAGTTGTCTCCTCTTATCCGTATATGTCAGTCTGGGGCTGCAACACCATGCCAGTGTTGATAGTTTTGTTGTGATGAGCTTAACTGTTTTTTGTTATTTTCCACTTTTTGCTTGGGGATCCTGGGCCCTTGGCTTTGTTAATTGGCCGATTTTCTGGCAGCATGCTCAGTGAAGCAATGAGGCACTGAGGCAGGTTCAGTGAGCCATGTATTCAACAGAAGAGACTGGAAGGAGCGATGGATCTATCTCTTTTATGTTCGTAATGCATTTTTCTGCATGGACTGTACTATGTTTATTATTATTACTGTGTCTGCTGACTATGACATCTTTCTGTTGTTTGTCACACTTATATATAAGACATGATGGAGATTGTGCTTACCTAATTTCTTTTACGCTTTCTACTCTATTTGAATAAATCAGAATTTATTCTAATGATTCTCTGCTGTAAGAATCATTAGAATAAATTCGGGCATGAGGTGATGGTGGGACTATTGACTCTGTCATGGCTCTGCTTTCCACCTGACCTGCTGTCCCTAAACACCCATCCTAGTGCATCCAATGCCCATTGATTATCCTCCATCTTTCCTATTAAATAGCCGAGCTTGCTTGTGTCCGGACAGTAATTGAGTAGTTTGTAATGTCTGTCACTGCTGTTTGTTCCAATTCACTGGGCTAATTTGCCATTACAAGATGCTGGGTCTCCTCCACTAAGACCAAAAATGAGCCTTGTCACTCAGGCAGACACGTCTCCATAGTACATCATTACTGGAAATGCTCGTCTGAGGTGGCTGGAAGGGAGGCACGAAACGTGAGAGAAAGTGGCTAAGTGATATTTCAAAAAGAACAAAATGTGATTTTACAGTATGTTGACACGTATGAGAGAGAGGGAGTACAATAATGAGTGGAAACACATCAGCCTATAAACTTGTGATTTTTAATTTTTGAAGAAAAGAAGGTAAATATATCATTAGTGACTGGCAATTGGATATGTGCGTCTAGGTTATTTGTTTGACATTGTATTAATTTGTTTTTAATTTGCTATTCAACACCACGTTTTCTCAGGTGGCTGATACAAAAAAGATAATTCAGATAATGATTGAAAATGAAAACAACACATGTGGAGAAATCAGACCAGGCCTTGATCCCATCTGGCATTGTATGACAGTTGCTGTGCAGTTGTCTGGTGCTATTGTCATGGCAACAGTCTTAAGTGAGAGAAGTTTCCAGTGTAGAAGCTTTTTATGGTTTGTTGTCAGTAAGGTGTGATTGGATATCACTATGGTCACTTTTGATCGATATTTAGAGAAAGCATCCAAGAACAAGAACTGTGGTATCTCTGAATGTACTGTACCACGTGTGAAAATGAAAAATTAAATAAAGTGTGTGAGTGAATGATCTCGGGCCTTTGAGAATGATGACAAATTGCAGGTTGCTGATGTTACCTTTGTGAAATTTATTGATGTGTACGGATGTGGTGGCCCCACAAAGATTAGACGCATCACCTACATGAACGCCTGCCACCTTTCCTATTTTGGCCATTCATCACACCCAAGTGGCATTGAATGACACTTTCTCTTTACTCTCCTTCTTCTTGTCTCTTAGTCAGGATCTATATGTTTTATAGCCATATTCCTTCTGATTTCATTATGCTCATTATGCTTTCATTCCTTACCTTGCACATTCCTCCGCTCGACAGTCTGGTTATGTGGCAAAAGTTTGTGGACACCTGTCCATCACACCCATATGTGCTTTTTGAACATATTATTCTAGATTTAGTCCCTCTTTGCTGTTATAATAACCTCCACTCTTCTAGGAAGGTTTTCTAATACATTTTGGTGTGTAGCTATGGGGCTTTGTGCTCATTCAGCTACAAGAGAATTAGTGAGGTCAGGCACTGATGTTGGGCGAGGAGACCTGTGGTGCAGTCTGCATTCCAGTTCCGCCCAAAGCTGTTCAGTGGGGTTGAGGTCAGGGCTCTGTGCAGGCCACTTGAGTTCTTTCACACCAGCCTTGGCAAACCATGTCTTCACAGACCTTCTTGTGTGCAGAAGGACATTGTCATACTGGAACAGGTTTGGGCCTCTTTGTTCCACTGAAGGGAAATCATAAAGTTGCATCATAAAAAGACATCCTATACAATTATAAGCTTCCAACAATTTGGGGAAGAACCACATATGGATATGATGGTCAGGTGTCCACATACTTTTGCCCATATATAATGTATGTTTATTATTCATTTTGCCAAACTGAGATTAATGGTTTATTATTGCTCTTAAAAGTCACTCTTTTGTTCGGTTAGAACTTGGACCATTAATGCATTATGATGCATCCATTGCAAGAGACATCTGTTGATTACTTCAAAACTGTTAAAGAGGTGACAGTGATACATGTTTCTTCTAACTGACTAAAAACAAGTGCAATATGGTTGTAGGAATAACAGAAGCAAAACTAAACATGGTGGTTAAGTGCTAGTACTCAGAAGTCCTAGAGTACATCTCTTGAGTCTTGAAGTACTATTCAGACAGGATAAGATTATCAAACCTATATTTGTTAAATAATGTTGCAGGATGATGTCTGTAGTAATTATGATCATTATGCATGGAATAAGAGATCTCTGTACAAATCACAGAGATTGGATTGTCTTCATGATGTTTGCATGGTCATCACAGTTAATGTGTACTACATTTTACATTAATGTGTACATAAAACACCATTGTAATACAAACAGATTGTTAGGAGCATTATTATAAGCACTTATGGCCTCTCAAGTTGTAGGTAATTATTAGTAGTATGATCATAACATGTATGTAATCCTTAGAATTCAATAACTTACCTAAAATCCTAGGAAATGTCACTTTTCTGCCAAGTCCTTTTAAACATCATCCATCTTTTATTGTTCTGCTTTTTAAACTTCTAGAAGCATGCATGTACAGTCTGTAAAAATGACTGACATGATTCAGATTGGATTACAATCCCAGAGGTACTCTGTTAATAATTATATTACAACACCTTTTCATGTAAAACTAGCTCAATCTGGAAAGGTATCAAGGAGGCTAATTTATATGGATCAATATCAAGTTTAGAGAAATAGTGTTTGTGTAGCTTTGAGAAGCTGGTAGTCAAACAGATGAAAAGGCCACATAGTAAAAAAGTGTGCATCTAAATTATACTGAGAGTGTTGATGTTTTTTTCTGCAGAAACATTGAAGTGTTGTGTTTTCAGTCATTTTTGGTTTGATAGATTGTGTAGGAATCTTCAGGGCAGATAAAGCCGGAGAGTTTATTCCACCATAGAAGCTCCACAAGCAAACCACACAAGTGAAATTACAAGTGATATTGTCCTTAGTACCAACTTGATAATGGTATTACCAGGCACCTTGCCTGGTAATAAGGACAAGGACTTGCTTTGCTATCCAATACCAATAGTTTTGGTAATTGTAGTCCTTTTTTGTATTCCTGAGCAGTACAGAACCGACTAGCAGTTCATCACAACCCCATCTGCACTTGACCTTTATCAACTATGATGGACTATTACACCCTTCCTCAGATGAAGAAGAAATGCCTTCAGTTCTGTCTAATACTACATGCTTCTCCTTTCTAAATGTGTCAGTGGTAGAGAAATGAGATCTTTGAGGATGTATGAGAACAAATAGTGGGTAGGTGGATCCGGGAGAACTTTGCAGTCAAGTTGTCAATGTCTGTGCTTTCTTTTTCCACATTTTAATACCTTTGCCCATAAATCACACCTAGGGAAATGAGCAGAGGACCATGTGGGCAGATTAAGATGTCGCACTGTGCAGATGTGAAATTCTTATTTGTCTTGTTCACCATTATGTGATGGAGAATTTCTGTGAAAAGAAGCAAGGGAAGGACCTAGTGGGAAAATCTTGCTTGGAAATGTATTGTTGTTGGGTAGTCTCTTATTGATGATATGATTTACTCCAGTTGCCTAAGCCACACTTACTGAGGCATTTGTGCAGTACTGTGGCATGTCTCACTTTCAATTGCTCAGCTAAACAACTTTAGAAGATTTTTACCAGTTTCTAGTGAAAACATTCTTGTTGTTATATATGTGTAGCACAGCCAATTTGATAAAGAACAAATTGGTGACAATGAAATTCACTAGAAGTTTGGGAGTTGGTGCATAACAAATAACAAAACCTTAGTCTTCCATTTCAGAAAGCCACTGTTATCTGGACAATGGGATGTTCAATTTTAATTATTGTCCTATCATTATTTTATGGACAAGAAAGCTACAGTAAACCTAGACATTGGTTCAAGATGTGACATGTATAACAGAAGATCACATATCAGTATTAATAAACTGTCAATGCATCGCACTATCAAATACCATGTACTGTTTTGTACAGCAGGAGGACACACAGTCCCAGCAGGAAACACAGTTATGCCCACACTTTTCATAATGCTTGATAATGATGGTCTCCTCAAGTGGTATACAATGTATGCTGTAATTTAGAGTTTAAGAATAATTACACATAGGCCAATTTGCCCACGTCTCCTCTCTTCTATTCTGGCAGAAGAAGTGACATTTACTTAAAGAAAATGAGAAAACTCAGATTTATTCTAAATTAACCTTTTGACAGCATATTCTGATTTCCACCGCACAGCAACTTCTTGTGTATTTTTGAGGCTAAGTTCTGGTTATGTGCATATTGCATATGCACTATTGTTAGGTTTGTTTGCTGTTTATTTCAATAGACACGCAAACACTTGACAGCTCACCCCATCTCATTCACACGTCCTAGCAAATTCATCTCATCCTTTTGAACTTTATTTAAAGTGTGACTTATGGGAAATGCATTAATTAAAGCATAAGTGAGATAATTATGAGACACCAGTATTTGTCAAGAATGGACACAGTACATGTGTCCTCACATTTCAGTCATTGCTTAAAGGAGACAAGAAGTGTTGATATCTGTCTCTGTGTGTTTTTGTGTGTGCGTGTGTTTTTGGTATGCGTTTGTGTTTATATGTGTTATTTTCAGATATCGTACTTTTGTGTCTGAAGATGCTGGACCCAATACCTTGGTTGCAACGGTACTGGCTAAAGATCCAGATGGTGACGGAATCACATACAAAATCTCAGCAGGCAACGAAGAAGGCAACTTTGTCATTGACAGTCAAAAAGGTGAACCATTTCTCCCATGCTACTTTAATGCCCTTTTTTCCCAAATCAACACAGATTATGCTTATACTAATCACATAGTTGCTACAATGTAATTAAGTGTTTGAAGAATTTTTATTTATTTATTTATTTTTATTTTAATAAGAAAACATATTGGTTTGATTCAGTGTTTAGCTGCATTTTATTCAGTAAGTTTTACAAGGTGATTTTAATAGACAATTGTGCAGTTGACTGATCGTGTTAAATAAGGCCAGATGAAAGAAGTACAGTGATGCAAAAATCTCATGTCATGACAAGTCCTTTAAGCTTTCTCTGTGACTGGATGGGCATATCTAATTCAAGGCTAATAAGGTTACTGCTTCTGGATATCATCTTTTCAGGGGTGAAAATGTATTACATTGAGTACTTTGGCTGAGACTTTTAATGATTTAAATGTCTGTCAAATATAAAAGTTGCGTTTGAATGTTTAGCAGTGAGTAACCATTTGTATGAGCATATTTTTATATCTAACAGTTTGTTTCAAGGGCAGTAGCCACCATGCTTAGGTGGTTATTGCAGAGAAACCTAAAATGATTGTTAATTCATAGTAACACATCTGCAGGATATCCACACTTGTCTTATGTATTGGTATTATTTTGGTTGTGTAATAGATTAGATGCAAGATTTCTGGTCAAAATTCAGACTCTCATCATAATGTAATCCTTTATCATAGACCAAAGTACTAGCAGAGCTCAATAGTAGAATATTTCTGAAGTTGGTAACAGGACAAATTAATAAGGGAACTGGAGCTACAAAGCAGAACAATGGGACAAGAAACATGGAAATCAGCAAAACCTGGGAAATGATGAATGATGAAAACATAGTGAGTGGGTGTGAAAGACACTGAAGAAGGAAGACGCTATAACCAGCACTGAAGAAGGAACATAGGCTATGGAAGGAACAGATGCTGTGACCAATAATAAAGAAGTTACAGAGGCTGTGACTGACACTAGGGAAGCAACAGAGACTGGGATTGACATTAAGAAATGGTACAGACCCTGAGATTGACATTCAGGTATGAATAGAAGCTGTAACTTACAGTGGCTTACCAAGAATGTTACCAACACAGGGGCAAGATCAAAAAGGGTCTGACACTGATGCAGGGGGAAGTAACATGAGGTTGACGTACGGGAAGCATCATAGACATGGACAGAGAATAATGCAGGAGAACTATGGTCAGGGAATGATACTGATTTTGACACAGAATCAGGTTCTAGGCCAGACACTCAGAAAAAGTTCAGAGACAGCTGCTGAGCGAGATTTAGGATTAGGGGCAGAGTTACAGGCTAATTCTGACACTGGGAAAGGATCAGAATCAGGGGATGAGAGACAATGGATCTGGGTCAAAGACAAATTATGTGACTAATAATTAGGAGTAAGAGAAGACAGGGAATAGAGTCAGTGATGAGCTATGAACAGGCTAGGCATATCAAAATACTGAGCTAGTATCAGGACAGAGCTAAGAAAACAAAAAGAGGCATAATATGTTGCAACAATAATCCAGGCAGAGCTGGCACCAGGCAGAGTTGCTAGTCCCAAATGATCAAGGGCAGCAGAAGCAAGGCAATGCAGGAAAAGCTAAATGCAGGCTAGCTTTTTCCCCTCGCACCTTCATAAAGTGCATGGATGCTGTTCTGGCTACCTTGCAACTCCAGGGCATCCGTGTACTAAACTACCAGGACGACTGGTCAATTCTTGCACAATCCAGGGAACTGCCGATTCAACATCGAGATGTTGTTCTCGCCCACATGAAGAGCTTGGGGCTCAGGTTGAACCTCAAGAAAAGTATGCTTTCCCCAGTGCAGCTGACAACTTTTCTATGGGTTATATGGGATTTTACTATGATAAGTGCGTTTATATCCCCAACATGCGTAGAGTAAATCCAATCAACATTGAGCAAGATAAAACTGGATCTGTCACGTCTGTACGCTTTTCCCCCGATCGCTCTGCTCCCACAAGTTCTATCGAGAGTTCGCCAAGGCCGTCTATGTCTGCTGTTAGTAGCACCTTATTGGCCAGCTCGAATATGGTTCTCAGAGATAATATCCCTGCTAGACAGCACTCCTTGGGAGATTCCCATTGTCAGGAATCTACTGTCTCAAGCCAGAGGGCTGATTTATCACCCTCAGCTGGAACTATGGAAACTGTGGGTCTGGCCCCTGAGGGGCACCAGTTCATAGATTCTGGTCTCGTAACTGAGGTTGTAGAGACCATGTTGAATGGTAGAGCACCATCCATGAGGACATTGTATGCGCTCAAGTGGAGACTTTTCTTACAAGGATGTTTCTCAGCAGGGTTGGCTCCTTCTACAACAGGGTCTATGTGGCCGCCATTTCAGCCAGCCACTTCCCTATTGGTGGAGCCTCACTGGTATAAACCTCAAAGTTTATACATGGTTTAAGGTGGCTCAGGTCCATGTGGCTGAGGTCCGTCTGCTGACCACGCATACCTTCCTGGGACCTTCCTGTGGTCCTGGAAGGTCTGTCAGGTGCCCCTTTTGAGCTCTTAGAGTAAACCTCAGAGGAGCTTCTGACTCTAAATGAAGCTTGTCTGCTGGCCCTGACATCTCTCAAGCAAGTAGGAGATCTACGAGCTCTCTCTGTTGCCCCTTCCTGCCTTGACTTTGCCCTTGGATTAGCCAAAGTCTTCATATATCCTAGGCCAGATTATATTCATAAAGTGCCTACATCTGCTGCCCAGCCGGTAGTGTTGCAGGCTTTCTGCCCTCCTCTATTCTTCACACCAGAGCAAGAGAAATTGCACCCACTCTGTCCAGTAAGGGCTCTCTGTACTTACGTCTACCGCTCCAGCCAGTGGCATAAGTCGGAGCAGATGCTGGTTTGTTTGGTGGCAACAGTAGAGGTGATGCTGTGTCGAATAACGCATCTCTAATTAGATAGTGGAAGCAATCTCTATCGCTTATGAGGTGATTGGTCTCGCTACTCCTCTGGACATAAGGGCTCATTCCACTAGGGGGTCACCTCCTTGAAGGCTTTGTCCAAAAGGGTACCCTTACAGGATGTGTGTGCTGTGGCAGCGTGGTCAAGAGAGGCTCCATCATCTTAATGCCTGCCCTTGTGAGAATACTTGAATAAATGAAAATGATTGGTTATGTTATGTAGTAGACAAGCAGTTAACATTTAAGATCACTAATGAATTGCTTTCAAAATTGCAGTTACTGAAGTTACACACCAAACGTATGCAAATAAATTAAGCTGGTTTGTTTGAGAACAGGATGCAAAGAAATTATGTTGAAGGCACAATATCTCTTAAGTATTTTGTTACTGATTAACTAAGCAAATTCCAAACTTGGTCTACATCACTGTGGTGAAGCAGTTGAGTAAAGAAAGATGTAAACACCGATTGATGGTTGAAATGACTTTCTATAATTATTCATTTGGCCTTTTTTATTTTTCTTGCTTCTTTGCTCTCTTTTACCATGCCCTGGGTGCATAGTGTTTGGGGTTGAGATGCTGATTGGAGCTGATGTGGGATGAGGGCCAATGGTTGTTTACCCTCTTCTCCTTCATATGTAGCGACTTTTACTCTTCCACCCCCTGGATAAACATCATCTTCATCTTTGATGTATGTTGATATGTGCTGGCTCTCATAATTTTGCTTCCTGCTTGATGCAGATGTCTCACACACATGCACACACACACACACACACACACACACACACACACACACACACACACACACACACTCACACGTACACAAGCACTGTGCACTTAACTTAAAGCAAAATAATCTTTTCACCAAATAGCAATCTAATTAATGTACTTTTCCTGAAATTAGGTATCTTTGCACCTTTTTACAACTTACAGCCAAGGAAAAAAAAATAGACTGGCAGGTATATATTGAGTGCATATTGGGACAACTACAGTGAGGGAAAACAAGTATTCAGACACCTTTGATTTTGTTGCTTAAAATAGTACCCGTGCATACATCCATTTCAAATTTACACACATCTTTTGACTTTTTACTTATAAATATGTACAAAAAATATGTATTCAAAGCATAAAAAATATATGTTTCAAAAACATTTGGGCACCAAACTTTACCTTCATTAATACTTCATTGCAAAGCTATTGCTTTTTTCAGCTACGAGATGTCTGTGGTATGAAGTAATTAGCTTTTTGCAGCATTGTGGTTAGCCTCTTGCCAAATCGTTTCCACCTTGGTCCACCCTGTACTGCTATAACAGACTCCACTCTTCAGGAAAGGCTTTATTATGGACCATGGCTGTCGGGGTTTGTGCCCAGGTCAGTAACTGTTGTTGGACGAGAAGGCCTGGTTTGCAGTCGGCATCCTAATTTATCCCAAAAGTATTTAAGGGAGTTGATGTCAGGGCACTGTGCAGGCCACTTGAATTATTCCAGACCAACCTTAGCAAACCACGTGTTTATAGACCCCAATTTGTGCACAGGGGCATTGTAGAACAGGTTTGGACTAGGCCCCTTAGTTCCAGTGAACTGTGGTAACAGATTGGGGAAAGTCCACATATGTCTGTGATGCACAGGTACTTTTGGCCTTATAAAATATACAGTATATGCCTATTGAACATCTTATTTCAAAGGCATGGAGTTAATATGGAGTTGTCTCCCCCTTTTCAGCTATATCAGCCGCCACTCTTCTGGGAAGACTTTTTGCAGTCTATGTTCCAGTACATCCCCAAGGTGTTCAGTTTGGTTGAGATCAGGGCTCTGTGCAGGCCACTGGAGTTTATCCACAGTAAACTCGTCAAATTATATCTTTATGGGCCTCATTTTGTGCAAAGGGGAACAGAATGCCATTGTATGCTGTAGCATTAACATAACCCATCACTGTAACTAAGGAGCTAAGCCCAAACCCTGAAAAATAGCGCTACATGCTTTAGCATTTGGCAGCCCCACTCTGTGAGTTTGCTTCCTTTACCACTTTGTGTCTGAGCTGTTGTTTAGCAAATCTAGCCGGATAGTATTTTACATTTTAAAATATTAGTAATAATGAAATGTTTGCTTATGACTGGCCGGCCTTTTCTCTTGATCATTTAGTCTATATTGCATTATTTGACTGTGCAGTGATATCTATATTTACTAAGTGTGATATGCAGCAAACTGGTTTACAAACAAATTATGCCCCTCCTAATGCTGTGGTGCTTAAATGTGTCAAAGTAGGTAGCAATAACAGCAAGTGCAGTCTCAGTTTCTGCAAGTGCAGAAACAGGTGTTTATATAATAGTCACACTACGTTTGCCATTATCTCTTCCTTAAAACTGTTAGCTGTATCCACTTTATTCATTTGAATCACAGATATATTGGTGGTTTTTATTGTTATGTCTGCCATAAACTAACTAATTCATTCCTTTTTTTTTTTTTTTTTTTGTTCTTGTGTCCATTTTATCAGCCACATATTGAACAACTTGCAGGCATCTATTGCACATTACCTCACACATTACATTACATTTTTGGGGGAGTAGCATTGCCTACAGCATTTATAAGCTGGGTACAGCTGTTTTGTATGTCAGTGGAGCAACACACACACACACACACACACACACACACACACACACACACACACACACACACACACACACACACACACACACAAACATACACTTTTGCTTTTCTGCCCCAGACCTCATTGCACTTTGACATTGGTTGGGGGGAAAGTAATTCAGATTGAATTAGAATTGATTACACATTCTTTTTCTTTTTTCCTCAAGCTTTGCCACAAAAGCACTAGCACGACGCATTAGAATCAATTCACGGCCCTGAGGTGAATGTTATTCCTCCAATGCCAGGTCTGTGTCAGTAGCTGTAGGGTTTCCTTTAATGTGCTTTAGCTGTGAGCCACAGATAGGAGGCATCCAGCTCTCCAGCTAAATACAGATTGTCTGATGAGGCTGAGGAAGAACAGGGGAAATGTCTAGTGCTGTCTGATAGGTCACATTTAAGCTGAATCCTCATGTCACAACTTGGGAAGTATTTACTGTGGCAGCAGCCCACACACTAAACAGACCTACACTAAAAACAGAGCTTTGCAGATATAAGGAATAGCACATGATGGGGTGTGCTCTTATAGGGAAAATACATAATAGAGTGTTGTGTTATGGCCCTATGCAAACCAGAGGTGGATTTTCTTATAACAGCATGTACCAGAGTGTTTAATTATTCTTATACCACAGTGTTTTGTCAACGATTAAAATTTTTAATCTGCAAGAAATCACTGTATTATGCATGCCAGGCCAGTAGTCGGTGATGTCATAAGCATTCATGTCAACGTGTCCACCATATTGGTCTGGGTAAGACTGCCCTATAAACAAATACAAGTAAATGAGAGGGCTGTGTTTTTTTCTGGATAAAAAGCACACTAATGTTTACATTTCTCAAAAGATTTCAATGGTTTATGATCTACGTGGAGTAGAAAAAAAAGTTCTGTCTCCAGTTACTTAGACTCTCGATAGTTAGACTTGGAAAATTATTAATTGTCATAAGGAATTGTGAAAACTCACACTTGTCAAGCATAGATTTGGCTTATTTTTCTTGGTTAATAACTGCTGAGACATCCCTAATGTAAAATAATTTGATGTACATGAAATGTGCATAAAGTTTTTTTCGTTGCGGAAATGGCTTTTTCTGTCATCAACCACATCTTTTAGCTTTTCTTGTGCTCCAGGTCAGAATTCTGTTAACAAGTCTTGTTCATTTTTAAATACTGAAAAAAAAAATCAAACTAGTGCATCTTTAAGTACTAATAATTGACCATCATTTTACCAAAATGGAACAAAATTGGCAAATACAAATCAAATAGTGAGACACTGGCAGTCAGTCTGCTTTCTATATTTTATTAGCAATAAAAGGATACAGATATACTCCAAAACACACAATTACAAAGATAATGATAAGATTTTGAATACCCTTCCCCACGCCATTGTCTTGTAAATGAACAGCCAAACCGCATGCAAAGTTTTCCAGTTTTAGTTGAAAACTTAATTGGATTGTTTTCTCTGGGTATATTTAACACCTATAATGTCCGAGAACATTGCATCACCTGACAGCCATTATCCTTAATGGTTATGAGCTGATGAAACCCCACAATTAATGGCCTTGACTTATTAGTACTAGACCTTCCGAGAAGCCATTTGCATGAAAATTCTGCTTTCTCCAAAGTTTTCCAGATATTCTGCATGTGCTGAGTTTTAGAGAGGCCACAATGTTTACTATAGCCTTACTGGCATTAGCATAAAGACCAAATCTCTATATATATACTTCAAGCAAAACTCCAAGGATAGACCAGAGGGTCAGATGTATAGATGTGTAGTACAAAACCACTTACCTTAGGCCATAAAAAGGGAAAGATGCTAGAGAGAGAGAGAGAAAGAAAGAGAGAGAGCAAGCGAGCATGTAATTGGAAGCCAAGTGAAGATAACAGGAATATTAGCTATATCAGGTACAGAAGCTATAATACAGTGGTTTCAGGTACTGGAAAGGAAATAAGTATGGATGTTTGGAAAATGAACATACGTGAGTTGATTTTGATGCTCAAAGAGAGAAGGTTTCTTGGATGCTTTAATAAAGACATCTTATTTTCATTAGATCAGATTGAATTGAGTGCATATTGCATTACTGTGGAATCTACATGCTGCTGCTAATTTGTCCCTCAGGTTGGATTTGACCACCAAGGGGTCTAAGAATGAATTAGGCAATACTTATACATAGTAGATTTCATATTTTTTGAGGTTCCTCTTCTGTAAAAGGTTATGTAAAAACCATGTGACTCTTTCTTTAAGGCCTGATCCGCCTTCGCTCCAATCCTCAACCAAAATTGCAAGGGGTTGAGTACATCTTGAACATCACAGCCACAGACGACAACGCCTCTGGAGGACCTCAGTCTCTGTCTGCCACGGCCCAGGTCATTGTGGGAGTGGATGATGTCAACAACAACAAGCCCATCTTTGAGAAGGTACCTAGCATTTGCTTGAATGCTTAACTTGATACTCTTGGAATCGAATATCAAAGTTAACAGTATTGTTTAGTCATATATCAAAAATGAAGAGTAAGTTGGAAAATGGTTGTGGCATTGCATTCAAAGTCTAGTAATATAACATGCTTCCAGTAAATGATTTTTGTCTCATAACCTGATACTGATTAATCGATACGATCCATTAAGCCAAGGTTTGTCAAATGGCAGATCACAGTCCAGGTCCTGACCAAGTTTTTCACCAGATCCTGTTTTGTTGGTTTTTTTTTAAACTAAGATCTCTTGTTGTGGCATGTTGAAGTCAATGAAGAATCTAGAATACAATAAAAGGTGTGCACATCCAATGCACCCTAATTGGGCTCAGGGGCAGGACACCAGAAATAACAATATGGAAAAAAGAAGCATAATGTCTGCACACTGAATTTAAAGCTCCAAACACCTTTTTATTGAAAGTGCAGCATTTCGATCATCGGCTCTTCATCAGGCACAATACCCATGTGGAATAAAATACAACTCTTTATAGAGGCATGTAATCACCTTAATTAAACTAACACTCCAAAACAGTTTTAGAGTGTGAGTCTAATTAAGGTGATTACCTGCCTCTATACCGCTTATCCTACACAGGGTTGTGGGAAACCTGGAGCCTATCCCAGTGTGCTTGGGGCAAAAGGTGAGGGTGTCCCTGAACAAGGGGCCAACCCATCACAGGCTACAATTGCACACACTCACACATCCATTCACACACTACAGACAATTTAGGGATGGCAATTGAAACCCCAACCCTGGAGATGCGAGGCAAACATACTAACAAATCACCATGCCCTGAAACTGAAACCAGCTCAAATGAAAGAGTCATCACAGACTTTACATATTTTTTATTTCATTTACTCTCTGTGGTCTAATTAGTGAAGAGACTTGTTTAAAAAAAGTCAATTACTAAAACGGAATATTTAAAGATGACTGGGAACATGAAATGCCAGTGTGAAACAAAACATAACCACTTAAAATTAATGTGTCATGTTTATAGCTATATTATTCATTAATGGTTTAAAAAGTTAACAGTTGTCACCATCCAGTCATGTTGGTTGCTTATCCAGACCTTTGTAAGCAAGGAATTTATAAATGTATGCATCTAGACCAAACTTTTTTACTTAGTATAAATATAAGATGCATAATAAGCCAAAGTATTTAAATAGCTGATCAAATAATAACTGTTCTTATTATGGGCTTATAGGGCGCATGGTGGCTTAGTGGTTAGCATGTTCACCTCACTCCGCCAGGGTTGGAGGTTTGATTCCCACTGTGGCCCTGTGTGTGTCAATTCTGCATGTTCTCCCTGTGCTGCGGGGGTTTTGACCGGGTACTCTGGTTTCCTTCGCCAGTCCAAAGACATGCATGGTAGGTGGACTGGCATGTCCAAAGTGTCCGTAGTGTATGAATGGGTGTGTGAATGTGTGTGCACGAAAGGAGCCTCCCCTGGTACACCCTGGGCAATGTATCATATGGTATCATACAGCTGAGCGGCTAATCCTTCCACCACGATGGTTCCACTATGAAGTGGAACCTTGACATGAAAAGAAGAAGAAGATTATTGGACTCAGAATTATTGACCTTACTATAAAGCTGTATGTTCCCACAGCATTTGGTCCATTCCTCTCTCTGAATTTACCATCCTTTTATCCTTTTAAGCACTTCTTTATCACAGCTTCCATGTCCATCTATCCTCTAGAGAAGTGATTAGCCAGCCGATCTGCACTACCCTAGATCATCTCAGGTCCTTTTTAATTAACGTGAAATATCTGCCAAATTATCTTGGGCTTACCTGCCTGAAAATGTCTCAATTTAACATGAGATGAGGGGTTTCAGGAGGTCTTAAATGATGGTGCTGAGGTGAGGAGACACTCTTCAGGGAGCTTTAACACTGCGGAACCATTTCTGCAGCTGTGAAATGTTCTTTTTAACTTAACAAGTTCAACTTAACAAGAAGTGAGGTAAATTCACATGGCCCTTTTTATTTATTTATTTCTTTGTTAGAACGATTTTTGTTTTTTTAATATTCACTTTATCGTTTTTTTTTTTTTTTTTTTTTTTTTCAAAATTTGGTACAAAGAATGATTAAAAATGAAATACATGACATAGATTAGTGACATCTTCAATTCCTATGTAACATTTCCATCCTTTTAGTATCTTAAAGTAAAATAAACAATGTAAAAAAATGCAATTAAATAAATAAAAATTACTTTACACACACGTACAAAAAAAGGACTGTCTTGGTACATAACACTTTTGAAATCATCAACCTCAATTTAAAGTGAAATTAATGCATTATTGAAAATAATCAATGAACGGTTCCAATGTGGCATAAATTTTTTTAACCTAGCCTTTCAGTGAAAACATATTTTTTTCCCAGCTGGAGGTATTGCATAACATCTCTCATCATAGCAGAATGAGTGTTGGGTTTTTTCCCTTTCCAATTAAGTAATATCAATTTTCGTGCTAATAGTGTAACAAATGCAATCATATATTTTTTGTTTGACAACACTAGGTTATCATTTGTGACACCAAAGATCTTCCAGTGATGGCTGACATTGACTGAAAAATTGAAAGCCAATAATTATAAATGACAAGACATTTCCAAAACACACGTGTGCCAGTGAGACTGCAGTTTGTTCACACCGATCATAGGATGAATCCACTGATGGAAACATCCTAGAAAGCTTCAATTTGGAAAGGTAAAGTCTGGAATATCTTAAACTGCAAAAGTCCATGTCTAACACAGACTGAGGAAGAGTGAACTCGTTCTTGCGACCCATCCCACTGCTTGTCCAAGGTCTTCTTGCCATGATTCCCTTAGATGTTCTACTGTAGCCCCCGTTTACACTGAGAAAGTTTACTATATATGATAGATTTACCTCCCTTAGTAAATGGGTTAGGTGGAAACAGTCTATTGGTGAACTTGGCAGTTTATGAGGGATCGATAAAAAGTTATTTTTGACAAAACTACGCACCTGTAAGTATTTTAAAAATGGTTGTTGGGTAAATTAAACTTCTGTTTCAACTGTTGATATGAAGAAAAGCTTTCGTTAATAAACAGATCTTTGAATGGACAAATACCTTTCTCATACCAAGTATGAAATAATGAATCTGACAAAGAGGGAGGAAATGAGGGTTTAGCAATCAACGGTCCAAGAACTGAACATGCATGTCATTTAAAATGTCTCCTAATTTGCATCTATATCTTTAAAGAATGATAAACTATAGGATTTATTAATTGAAATGAGAGAGGGGTAGATATGGTTGAAAAAAAATATTCTGGCCAAGAGGAGGCGGAGCATGCATAATTTTATATACAAGTCCAATCAGTCAGATCTCTCTGGAGCTGAAATGAAAGCGCTCTTATATTACTTGACCTGTAATAAAGCTGGATGTGAGGCAATCCCATACCTCTTTGTAACGTGGGTCTTGGGTCTCTGTAAATAAGTCTTCTTAATTCTGGGGTGCTTACCATTCTAAGTAAGCCAATTATGCTTTTATTGAATTTTGTTAAAGAAAGCCTTGCCAATACGAACTGGAATCCCCTGAAGAAGAAACAAAACTTTTGACAAAATATTAATTTTCATAATATTAATATGGCCTGATAAAGAGATGTGTAGATTGGACCAAATTTAAAGTTTTGCAAAATAGTATCAAACAATTTTTTAAAAATCCTCAAATACTGCATAAAAGCGTTTTTGTAATAGTAACTCCTAGGTATTTAAAAGAGTTTGATATTTTAAAACGAAGGGAGATAAATGTTTGATGGTCCATTATAGGGCTCATTGGAAATTGCACACTCAGCAAAATTAATTTTATAACCTGAATTTTTCCCAAATCCCTCTAAAATTGACATAATCACATAATGATTTTGAAGGGTTGGAGATATATAATAATAAATCATCAGCATATAAAGACACTTTATGTTCCCTCCCTTGCTCTAGGCTTGTGAAGTGTGCAGAGCAATGACTAAGGTTCTATAGCAAGCACAAATTGGAGGGGAAAAAGAGGGCAGCCTTGCCTGGTAGAACGGCCAAAAGGGATGTAACTAGAATTGTTATTGTTTGTTTTCACTGACGCTTACAGATGAGCATATAGTAATTTAAATAATTACATGAAATTAGGGTCAAATCCAAACCTTTACAGGGTCGTAAAGAGATAATCCCATTTGACCCTGTGAAAAGCCTTTTCTGCATCCAAGGAAATTAGTATTTCTGAGTGACACAGATTAGACCTGGGGGTGTAAATTATATGTAATAATTTTCTAATATTAAAAAAAGAGTTCCTAATCGGTTCCTAATGAATCCTGTCTGATCTGATGAAATCACTGAAGGGAGAATATTTTCCAAGCGGGTAGGTAGAACCTTAGCTAGTATTTTATTATCAACATCAAGAAGACTTGGGTCCATATGAGCTTGGATTAAGCAGATCTGTATTTATTTTATGAATTAGGGAAATACTCACCTGATAAAATGTTGGTGGTAAACAACCAAGTGATTTATTAAAAACATCCAATAACAGTGGTGAAATTTGATCACTAAAGGCCTTGTAAAATTCTGATGTGAAACCATCTGGGCCCGGTGCATTAGAGCACAGTTCTTCAAAAAACTTTTCTATAAGCGAAGAGTTATTAGCCGATTCTGAGGTACATAACTTTATATAAAAGTCTCTAAAGTTATTATTTATCTCTTGTGGGTCTAATGTAATTTGTTCTGCATTGGTTCTAATCTCTGTAATTAACCTTCAAGCCACTGTTTCTTTAATTTGGTGGGTAAGGAATTTCCCAGTTCTATCTCCATGTTCATAAAATCTAGTTTTTGCTCGTGTTGAAAGATTAGTTGTTTCTGTAGTAGTAAGTAACTTGAATTCTGTTTGGGGTCAGAGCCTTTTCTTATAAATCAGGTCAATTAGTTCCTTTTTTTCTTCTCTGTTCTGTTTCCCAGTTGAGACTCTGTGGTAGATATGTCCATGGATATATAATTTATATACGTCCCAGATAGTTTTTGAGACGTCTGCAGTGTTATTCATATCCAGATATTATTGTATTTGTGCTATAACTTGTTTTACAAATGTTTTATGTTAGTAGAATATTATCAAATCTCCATGTTTTAGTTATATTTTTGTTATTAATTGCTAAGTGAAGGATCAGTCAACTATGGTCTGATATAACCATAGCTTCATAAACACAATGCTTCACCGTTGAAAAAAGCTTGTAATTTATCATAAAAACAATCTATCCTACAGTAAGAATGATGAACTGCTGAAAAAAAGAGTATTTATGGTTAGATCAGAAATAACTTTGAAATACTTTAAATAAATGGCATATTCTTCCTAATAAGTATAGCTGAACCTCTGGATTTAAAATTATAATTAGAGTGAAATATATGCTCCACCCATCGGTCCGTAGACAAAACTGTTCTTGATTCTTTAAGTGTGTCTTTTGCAAAAAGATCATATCTGCTCCTAAAGTTTTAGATGGACCATGATGTTACCATATTTTATAGCTCCAATAAGCCCTTTACAATTCCATGAAACAAACTTGACTGAATTGTGCTTTCTTATTTTAAAAGGGTTGGTTTTCACAATAGGTGATTGCTAGACTAGCCAGGTAGTATAGGCTATAGTTTATAGTGTCTCGCAGTTTGGCCTTCACCAGGTTAAAAGCAGCTGCACAGAGGTCCCCTTGTAGTAAGGACGAGCTTTGCTCATGGATAGTTGTAAGATATTTTTCCTATCAGAGAAGTAGTGAAAGTGAGCTATCATATCTCAGGCCCTTTCTCCTTGCCTTGGTTTTGGAGCAAGGGATCTATGTGCACGATCTATCATTATATGAGATTCCCCCGAACAGTTCTGATAGCAACTCAGCAATGGACCGGGTTGGATTTCCAGCTTCAGCTCCTTCCGTAATGCAGATAAATTTCAGATACTGTCTTCAAGTCTCCAAGCTTCTCCATGTCCATTAATTTTTCATGTATTTTTTGTATTGCTTCATCGTAGAGTCTCAAGATTGTTCTAAAGCAGTCACTCAGTCCATCATGTCACTCAAAGATTTGCCCATCTCTACACATTCACTCGTAGATTCAGTGGGCGCTTTATCCAGTGTGGCAAAGTCTGCTGAGATTTCCTCATGAAGTGCACAAATATCTGCTTTGGTCTCTTCCCGGATAGACAAAATATCTCTCTTTATCTCTTGGTGCAAGTTCTCAATTTGAAACTTAATATCACCAGCAACAGCATCACTGTGTATCTGAACCTGGCTGTGAGTGATTTTAGTAAAATGGGTGAACTTGCCTCAAGTGTTAGCTCCACCATTTTTTCTCCACTGCTCCCTGCTGTGATGTATCTCAAAATTTCACGGTGTAATTTTTTAAAAATTCTGTTTCACGTCCAAGAGCACTGCTTAAGATATCTAAACAAGTAATCCAGGTTATTGTGATAGATTTCTGATCCGAACGACGATAATTAGTCATTAATTAGAGGAGCTCCCTCTTTGCTGCTTACATGAGGGCAGAAGCGGAAGATCCCAGCATCAGCCCTCTTTGATAGAGAGGTCATACTGCATTCTCAAGGAGGCAGGGGACGTGTCTACACTATCTGTGTTGCAGCAAAGTAGCTGAAGAATACTCCATCCCCGACCAAAAGACTTCCAAGCAGAAAATATCCAGAAGGAGGAGAACTAATACTTTTGCACCACTGCTCAGCCTGATAGCTCTTTTCTCTTCACTCAATCCATCCTCTCCATCCTTACTTCACCTTCTATTTCTCTCAGAGTCAAACTATCTTGTACAATATCCAGTTTTCTTTCTCTTTCACCAACTCTCTTTATCTCCAACTTTCTCTCTTTTTTTTACTCTCTGGTTGGTTTCTGACTTTTCTGCTCTCAATGGGGCATGCTGAGAAACAGCAGGAGAGAGCGAGAAAAATGCCTTCATGTTGTGTTATTGCCTTTCCCTTTCTTCCTCTCTTACCCTTCTTCCATCCTCCACTGCATGCCCCGCCTTTGGTGTGTTCTTGGCTGAGAACCAGATTTTTCCTGGGTGCAAGAACATCAGTAATAGTGGAACTCCTCAGAGATGGAGCCAATCTCACATCATGGGGTTCTGGTATTGTTAGCAAAGATCTTCTGATGCTTTCTGCAAAGGATGACGGGGGGTGTAAAAGGCAGGAGTTTACTTTCTGAATCAATTTATGGTGTGGACGCAGACTTTTGGACTTTTCTGTTTAAAGCCTGCTCTCACGAGAGCTCTCACTAACCTGAGATGAGACCAAAAAAAAAACAAAAAAAAAAAAAAAAACAGAGAGCTATTTATTTATATATTTATTCCATTAGGGGATTAGAAAAGGGGACAGAAATAGATCAAGACCATTTGTTAATTAATTCAGAAGTATCAAATGCCAACAAGCGATTTATGGCTGTTTTTTTAATTTATGTTTTTGTTTCTTTGTTTTTTTACTTCTATTCATTCATTTGCCATGTTCTGGGTTTCATTTAAAGTGTAGATGATGAGGATAGCAGTTTTCATTTTTGTTGTTTTCACACACACTGATGAAAATGAAAATGGTGTGTGCAACCCGGCACAGCTGAATTATCGGGGCTCATTCCAGCAGTATCAGAGGACTCAGCAAGATGCAATTGATTCAAGGACAATTCATTTATAAAACACTGATGAATCTCAATAGAACAGCCCATATTCATAAACCTCAGCTTCCCTCTTTCTTCACCGCCCTCGCTCACATTTTCTCATTTTCTCCCACCGCATTACACCTTGCTCACTTTCTTTGTTGTCTGTTTTTCTTTCTTAACAGCAATTTCTTTCTAGCTACATTCTTTAAACTAGCTGAATTCCTAGTTATAGAACTATAAAGGCTGTGAATATTTTATTGTGTCATGTAGTTTCAAATTAGTGCAGATTCTTCCATGATGTTTAACTTATTGTACCACCTTTTTGTGTCTGTGTCTCAGTGTCAGCAGTATAAAGAGATGGCGTCTGTTCCAGAAAATAAGCCGGCAGGGACGTTTGTGCTGCAGGTACACGCTGTAGATGCTGATGAGGGAGCCAATGGGAAAGTGACATATGGCTTCATGCACAAAGACAGCATGGTCCCAGCCTTCAACATCGATCCTGATACAGGTACTTGCAAAATTAGGCTAGAATAACGATATAATTCAGTGGATTTCTTTTAGTAAATGGCTGTAGTATTTATTATTGTATTTGTGCCAAATGCATACATAGATAATGTTTAAATTGTTGACAAGAAAGGATAGAAATATTTTTTTCTCTGAGTATTTTTACACCCCTTCATCTGGCACTCAGAAGTCATACACATTGAAGCGTTTCCATGAATTCCAAAGTTCACACTAATTCACTTTAATCACAGCCTTTTAAAATGTGTCAGCTTTCAAAAGAAAAGAAAAGATGCCATTTAACAACTCCTCGTGACATCTTTAATGAAATGAAACGCTTCATGAAATATAACCATTTATTGTGCATTAGTCCTGCAGCATTTTAAACAAAAGAGAAAAGAAATGGGGGAAAAAGTGTGTGACATTTGGAATTACTTTGTTCCAATTAAATTGTGTGAATATTTCATCTTTTGAAAGGAATATTAAGGTTTATGGGGGAGTTTTGTTCTACCTGTTGCTTCTGGCTTTTATAAGATAATTTCAGTTACGCATTTAACCATTAAGAAGGATCGTATGGTTTCTCTGCAAGTAGTATTGCCACCTCACAGCTCCAGGGACCCCGGGTTGATCAGGTTTCTGTCTGTTTAGAGTTTCGCATGTTCTTCCTGTATCCCTATAGGCTTCCTCTGGGTTCTGTGGTTTCCTCCCACCTCCCATAAACATGCAGTGGGTGGATTGGCCACACTAAGATTGCCCCTAGCTGTGGATGTGTGCGTGCATGGTGTATTCCCACCTCACACTCAGTCTTCCCTAACCTGGATAAAGCAGTTACTGAAAATGAATACATTCAAATAGATTTAAGAATGTAAAGAAGTTTAAAAGCTTATGTGGTCTGGAAGCAAATATTGAGTTTGTGTAGGCAATAAACCAATTATACAGAAATGATTAATGGCTTCTCAGACCCCTTTCCTGTGCTATTCCCCAATACACTTTTGTCAGTTTAATTGGTCACCATTATTATGTCGTTCCATTATGTTGCTGTAGGTGCTATCACGAGTGCAAGAAAGTTCGATAGGGAGCGACAGAGGGAGTATGCAGTGACAGTCACGGCTACAGATCAGGCAGCAGATCCTCTCATAGGCATCTGCCAACTCAACATCCTCATACTGGATGAGAATGACAACAGCCCGAAGTTTGAGAATCTGCGCTATGAGTGTGAGCGTCGCTTTTCTTCATTTCAATTCAGCCGGTCTACTTTTGCATCTGTGATAATGCTGAGAGTTTTGAATTCATCTTGAAGTGAACTTCATTTGACCTCATGGCTTCTTAGAGTTTAAATGGAATATAACCCAAACAAATATAGTGATTTTTTTCCCTCTGTAACCACACACACCTTTTCCCCAAGGCGCTGATTAAAATAATTTGTATTCCGGTCTCCGTTCACACAGACTTCTTGAGGGAGGACACCATGATTGGCACCAGTTTCCTGCGAGTCGCTGCACATGATGATGACTACAGCACCAATGCAGCCATCACGTATTCCATGTCTAAAGAGCAGCCAGAATACCTGCGTGTCAATCCTGTGACAGGCTGGGTTTACGTCAACCAACCCATCTCTCAGGTCTATATATAATATCTTACACATACACACTCATACAAATCTCTTGAGTTAGAGAGATATACATCTATGAGGTTTACAGAAAAGATGGATTGCTCTCTTACTGGAGAAGGTAAATTGAAGGGGTGCCCTGCCTCAGCAAGACATTTTATGGGTTTCTTTTTCATGCAGATGTAATGTGTTGGTATAATGCCAGCATGTTGCTAATTTGGTTGAATATAAGCCAAGTTTTTCCTATTCTTGCCTAGTTACTTTTTCATGCTTAAAAATGTAGGCACTAATTTAGGTGGGTGCTAGATGGTGTTTGATACTTTGTCAGACTTGCCTTGATACAAAATTATTGCTCTCTTAACACAAAGATAAGAATACAACTACAGTATTTTCTTGTCTTTAAGTGCAATTTTAAATACCCTGTCCCAATTCTTAAAATCTAGTTCTATAAAAGTATTTATGTCACTTCACTTCAGAAATAAACTGAACATTAGTGGCCTGGACATTTTCTACTAAGATATACAGTACCTCACAAAAGTGAGTACACCCCTCACATTTTTGTAAATATTTGATTATATCTTTTAATGTGATAACACTGAAGAAATTACACTTTGTTACAATGTAAAGTAGTGAGTGTACAGCTTGTGTAACTGTAAATTTGCTGTCCCTTCAAAATAACTCAACACACAGCCATTAATGTCTAAACCGCTGGCAACAAAAGTGAGTACAACGCTAAGTGAAAATGTCCGAATTGGACCCAATTAGCCATTTTCCCTCCCTGGTGTCATGTGACTTGTTAGTGTTGCAAGGTCTCAGGTGTGAATGGGGAGCAGGTGTGTTAAATTTGGTGTCATCGCTCTCACACTACCTCATACTGGTCACTGGAAGTTCAACATGGCACCTTATGGCAAAGAACTCTCTGAGGATCTGAAAAAAAGAATTGTTGCTCTACATAAAGATGGCCTAGGCTATAAGAAGATTGCCAAGACCCTGACACTGAGCTGCAGCACGGTGGCCAAGACCATACAGCGGTTTAACAGGACAGATTCCACTCAGAACAGGCCTCGCCATGGTCGACCAAAGAAGTTGAGTGCACATGCTCAGTGTCATATCCAGAGGTTGTGTTTGGGAAATAGACGTATGAGTGCTGCCAGCATTGCTGTAGAGGTTGAAGGGGTGTAGAGGTGAAGCTTTGTGATAGAACACAAAAAAAAAGGCAAAGTATAATATAGGCAGCAATATTTTGGCCGTTTACTAGAATTCAGCTACAGTGACATCAAGTTGTTTTTTCCAGACTGCCACAAATAAGAACAAACAATTTGCACACGGTCATTGCTCACAGAACATCATAATGATTAGAATCGATAAAATCTCAAACAAAACTAATTAACTCACTATATTTGCTGCCAAAATATTGAAGAGAAAAAAGCCAAAGTAAACAATAGGTTCTACTGGCTTACATGTGATCTTTATATGCAGAAAAGGAGACAGAACATGAATACATTGTTGTTTTAATTATGAAAATGTCACCATGCTGTACTATTCTTGAGAGCACCAGCAGATTTGATTGTGTATTGCACAAGCATGCCTGACCACACAACTGCGCAACAACACCTTGATCAAAAAACTTTTTTGCACTTGCACCATGAATACAAAGAGGGGTTTACATAGTCTTACTTGCCTGGTTTAGGGAAAATGTTTAGTGAGTAGGTTATATCACATTGTTCTTGAACATGTCCCTCCTGCAGAATTCACTCTGCAAAAAAGTTATGTTAGCAAGTGAAACTATATTGACTGTGGTCACTTTTATCTAGTCTTTCTTATTATAAGATTACAATAAAGCAAATATAAGATCACTAAACCTATTTCTGGACATTTCAAACTTGTAGTTTTCTTATTCTATTGGTAGATCATTTTGCTTCTTTCTAAAAATAAATGCTTAAAATGAACAAAATGATTTGAGAATAGAACAAGATTATTTCAAGCTTGAAATGAGTACAATGGCTTGAAATAAGTTTAATAATCTTATATTTGGTTTACTGTAATCTTATAATAAGAAATACTACATAGATTTAACTATAGTCAAGGTATCTCTACTTGCGAACATGTAATTGTTTGCAGTGCATTTTTATCTAATCCAACAAACTGTCCACTGGTGTGGAGATTTATTAGCTAGAGAGAGAGGGTGTGTGTGTGTGTGTGTGTGTGTGTGTGTGTGTGTGTGTGTTTGTGTGTGTGTGTGAGTGAGTTCAGTAAACATGAGCCATTGGTGAAATCCAATATAGTGGAGTTAAATCCCATTCTGTCAGCACATAGTGATTTAACGAGTGATTCAGTTTAATGTATAGATGAGGCTTGGATTTGCCCACGACCAAGGAAAGCATGGGGTCATTTAAAGATGCACTCTCAGAGTCCTTAAAGGTTCTTTGGATAATTAAGAGCTTTAACTTTCTAAAGTTTTCTAAGATAGAAACAGTCTGTTGTAGAGTTCTACATAGAGCACTTAACTAAAGACTTGTATTAAAAGATGTGTGTGCATTCCCTGACTCTGACACAAATAACAGACATAGCAAAAGTGATCAGATGCTGTACTCTATCCATGATGAGCAGTGGGATACGCATCACACATGCAAGATCAAGGCCAGGGGATATCTGCTGCAACCATAAAAGTGCAAAAAGCAAACATCAACCATACATATGCAAAAGAAGGAAATAAGTGGAAGCAAAAAATGCTCACGCTGTATTCTCATCCAGAAACTA